>NC_088876.1:25146723-25446723 GCF_032884065.1 Artemia franciscana | reverse complement strand
ATAAATAGCCTACCTGTTTCTATGAGGACCATATAATTGTTGTCAAATAACCCAGAAACAATATAAAATGGGTTCAACTAATGCCACTACTAGATTATTAACTGACAAGGTGTCCTTTACCAAGAAAACCACAAGAGGCTCAGTGGAGCTAATTAACTGGGTTTTGTGTGGTTTTGTGTGGGAGACACAAACTAACTAGTTTTGTGTGGGAGACACAAACCCACACAAAACTCCGTAGAGCTGATATAATGAGGTAGTTAACAGAAACACATAGTAACAGAATCTTTATATATGACTTTAAAATAATAAAACACAATTAACCACATGACAAGTGAAAGACAGCCCAAGAATTTCTTTTATTTTATCCTTTATTTATCATTTTGAATTTATTTTAAAGAATATTTCATTTTATCCTCATTCTGAAGAATGACCAAACGAAGAGACCAGTATCTGTGGTGTGAGGCATTAAAACATGGTGAATATTAGCATCATCAAGCAAATTCTCAATTAAAATTAATCTATGGTAAGGAAATTCCTTCAAAAATGGCAGATCATTACCACAGTACCACATTCTACTTTGTAAAGCATTTACTTATTTACGACCCAGACACAAAAATACATCAGTACCAAATTGTGCCGGTATATAAACACACCAGGTAATACAAAAACATCATGAAAAACAGGTACTCATAAAAAACACCAAATTGTGGACCCTGAGCTTGCTATCTCTAAGGATTTTGGAAAACACAGCAAATAAGTTGTTGGCCACAAATTTGGCACATTTCTAGCGGCATATATCCTTTTTTAAGATTTGTTTTGTGTTGATGTTGTATGTTTTATGTTTAATTTTTATTGTCATTTTTCTATATTTCTTCTATCTTCTCATGAGAGAGGCTTTTCAGTAAATAAAGAAACAAACCAGCCGGTGAGATAAAGAGTAGCCAAGTGGGCCACAGGAGAAAACACAAATTCTATCTTTGCGAGCTTCTATGGGATATCGTTATCAGAACCAAAACTCTGGCAGATATTGAGCAGGTTATTGAGGGCACTGGGGTAACTACCCAATTTTATTATCAATATCACATGAAATAAAAAAAAGAAGGACAAACACTACACCACCTCACATGAACACCATTTACAATAGAAAAAGTGAACTCGTTTGGGAGCCACAGTGGCTATCAAACACTAAAAACACTGGTTATCTAGAAAACGAAAATGAAAATAAGGCTTTTAACTATACCCAAACTAATGTTCATGCCTAAGAAGATGCTTGCAATTCAGTTAAGTATCTTCAGTAGACCCAAGCTCTATCATTGAGATGCTCATTAAAATCCCTCATAATAAGGAAAGGATTTAGTTCCAAAAGGTAAAGAGGTATAGAATGTGGCATTGAAATTCGCAGTCCCTACCGGCGGTGCTGATCTCCATTTCTTAGCCCTTCAGTAAGGAAGTGCAATGGGGGTTGGGGGTCAACCATCCTGTACTTTCGTATGCTCTTCCTGTTTACCTTCCCCAGATTCCTTTAGGAACCCATTTAGAGCTGGGTTGACTCTGGCTGAGCTTACAGAGTCAAACCACTGACCACCGTTCCAAACAAAATAATTGGGTACACTAGGATTCGAACCCATGCCCTCTCGAACAAAGGATCCTAAATCCAGCACACCAATCCACTTTCAAAAGGCTTAAGGATGATTAGTGCTTAGTATTACGTCTATTTATTTTACAAAAATAAACTTGGGAAGAGTTTTTCTTCAGTAGTCACCGGAAGCATGACTAATATCAAACGACACTCATTTTCCCATCTGCTAGATATCCCGCTATATATCCGCTAGATACCCCAGCGAGTCCATATGGTATGGATTTGCTGAATTTAAATTTTCTATGTTATATGGTATTTCTTCCTCTTTACATGTATTTTATTTGTTGTCTTATTAATTTTGGATCCATCTCTCTTTTATGGTGATAGTTATAATATTTTGGTGAGCTATTTACTTTCCCCTCATTTATTTCTTAATTTTTCAATCGTAATGTCATTGTCCTTATACAAATAAAATATTTTTCTTAGTGCAAAATTTTAGGATAAATATTCGCAAAAAATCTGGAGAGACGTGCAGTTAGTGTTTAAGAACTTGTTGTACCAGAAAACGATTATTATTTTTTTCAAAATGGTTTGATTTTGGCAGTCCTTAAGGGGAAAGTGAAGGACGTGGATAGAGATTGTCCAGTCTAGTCCTTTTATTACACTCAAGCAGTTCTCAGTTACATACATGGGATGTTTTGGCCATGCAGTGTGGATAATTCGGTTTTTAATGTTATTATTTCAAAAAAACTTTCAAAATTGTTAATTCAAAATTATTCCATATATGAAAGGGGCTGTCCCCTCCTCAAAGCCCCACTCTTTACGCTAAAGTTTTCATTGTTTTATAAAGTAGAGCTGTGCGAAAGAGTCAAACAAAGCGTAAAAAGTGGGGCGTTGAGGAGGGGACAGTCCCTTTCATATACGGGAAAATTTCTGTTCGTTTTAAGTTTTAATGTCGCTCCTTACTTTCAGTTAATAAAACGAACTTGTTTTTTTTTATTAAATTTTCTATAAAAAGCCATTGTATGGGTTGCTATTTGTATGTTGCAGAACCTTTTTCAACAATTTTTAATCCTGACACAAACAGTATTTTTTTATTTAATTGTATGGTTTCTGAGCTTGACCTGAAAAATAAAACCTTATATCATTCCCAAAAGATCCTATCTATGCTCTATCTATTATGTCTATCTGTGCTATGGGCATAGGTTACAACTATTGCCCTGAGGGCTTTGGGGGAGGTGTCATTCCTAAAAACATAATTTTTGATCCTTTCAATTACGTTGAACATAATGGCTATCTCCAAATTTTGTTTTAATGTGTTTGAGGAAATCGTGGACGTGGGAGGGGGGTTAGTTGCCATCCAATCACTTTCGACTATTAAAAAGCATTGGCCCTTTCAATTTCCAATCGAATGCACGGTTTTCAAAGTTTTTAAGACAACAGTTAGCCATTTCAAAATTTCTATCAGATATATTTCGGGAAATACGAGGTTTGGGAGGATCCATCCTCCGATCACTCTGGATCATAAGAAAGGCACCACAACTTCTGATTACCCATCCAATGAGTCCCCTCCGAAGTTTATACGATCATCCTTTATATATTCACCTTTTATGCCCCCTGGGCATAACTGACAATCGTTGTCTTCAGGGTTTAGGGGGCTGTCATCCTCAAAAACATAATTTCTGGACCATTCAACTACGTTGAACGAAATGGCTATCTCAAAATCTTTTTTGGACGTGTTTGGGGAAATGGTGGACATGGAAGGGGAGTTAGTTGTCCTCGAATCAATTTCGACTATTGGAAAGTGCACTAGCCCTTACAATTTCCAATCGAATGAGATTTTTAGAAGTTTTTACGACAAAAAATGACAATCTCAAAATTTCTATCAGATGCATTTCGGGAAAACATGGGGTGTTAGGGGGTATCCCCCTCCTATCCTCATAGACATAATTTCCATCCTCAAAAACATAATTTTCTGACCTGTTAACCACGTTGAGCAAAATGCCTATCTCAAAATTTTGATTAGATGTGTTTGTGGAAATGGTCGGCTTGGGAGGGGGGTTAGCTGCCCTCCAGTTACTTTTGACTATTAAAAAGGGCACTAGCGCCTTGAATTTTCAAGCGAATGCGCTACTTTGTAAATTTCTCTGACAGCGAATGGCAATCTCAAAATTTCTATCAGATGCATTGTGAAAGAGTAGGAGGTGCGTGTGTGTGTGTGAGGTGGGAGGGTATTCACCATCAGGATCACTCTGGATCTCAAAACGTAAACTAAAATTTGGATCAAAAATTGGATAAGAAATCCAATGAGCCCCCTTCGAAGTTTATACGATCACCCTTTCTATATAAACCTTAAATACCCCCAGGGCATAACTTACAACCCTTGCCCTGAGGGCTGTGGATACAAAGTTGTCATACTCAAAGACATAATTTTGGATCTTTAACTAAGTTGAACGAAATGACTATCTCAGAATTTTGATTAAATGTTTTTGTAGAAATGGTACGTATGGGTGGGGGTTAGTTGCCCTCTAGTCATTTTTGACTACGAAAAAGGGAACTAGCCCTTTCAATTTCAAATCAAATAAGCCATTTTTAAAGCATATACGACAACTCCTTCGATACGAAGTGCCCTCCTCTAAACAAAGAACAAACAAGACAAAACAAAATAATACATTGTGATCACAACGCTCTATACTTAGGCAGCACTGTTGCGCTGCCATGACTATGGCTTACGAAGCAATAATTTCTTAAATATATGAATTTCTGCAAAATTGAATTCAATAATTGTCTTAACTATCCATCAGCTTTTTTCTTAGCTATAGCCGAAAATTGTGTCGTAAACAAAGTCACAGGAAAAAAAAATCATGCTCTTACTAGTGATAGCATTGGCTGCTACAAATATTATCTAAGAGAATGTAAAAACTGAAAAATATTTTTCAGAAAGAATATACCCAAGTTTCTTTTTTTTTTTCTTTTTTTTTCTTTTTTTTTACAGGAAAGTGCCCTATCTTCCTATATAAGAATTCTTTTTTTGCATTTGTTCTTTGGGGTTAATCTCCGTGGCATATTTTATTCATGTTGATTTGATAATCCAAAAGCATAATGTTAAACATAGTAAATTATGGAGGCTATTGATAAAAAAAAGTATTTTTTTCATTTTTTTTTTCGTTTATTATTAACAAGCTGTTTACTCAGTAAAGATTGTTGAATGCATCAAGGATATGATAAAATCCTATTTAAAATAAGAAGCTTTTGGGAATAAAAGTAGAGGCATATAACGAATTCTCGATCTATTTTAAATATATTGGCGAGCAAACCACATACGAGGAAACACACTAAATAATTATTTAAAGATTAATTAAAGGACTAAAACTACCTTAATTAAAAATTAATGAAAGGTTAATTAAATTTGTTAAAGAATCAAATACTTACTTAAACTAAGTACTTGCTCAGTTTAAGCAATAAAGCTCTAAATCAAGACTGTATGAAAACATTACCTAACGCATTTTCAATTGTTGGATCAGAGCTCACTGTTATACCCATTAATGAGAACAATCTCAATACACAAATGGAAGGGAAGCTCAGTTGGTAATAACTGTATATACCCATCATACCCAATATACCCAATAGACCCAAACTGAATATACCCAATATACCCTTTATACCCATTAATGAGAACAATCTCAATACACAAAGGGAAGGGAAGCTCAGTTGTTAATAACTGAATGTACCCATTATATCCAATACACCCAAACTGAATATACTCAATATACCCGTTACACGCTTTATACCCATTAATGAGAACAATCTCAATACACAAATGGAAGGAAAGCTCAGTTGATAATAACTGAATATACCCATTATACCCAATATACCGATACTGAATATATGGTAAGTGTGGGTATTGCGGAAAAGAGGATAATAATTTAGCGCATTTCCTCATGGAGTGCCAGGAGCTTGAAAGTCTTAGGGATGAAATTTGGGGAGACCATCGGTTGGTGCTGCTTTCTGATATCCTGAGGTCTTCGATGCCTGGAACCATATGCAAAATGGCACGATATGTAGAAAAGGCGAGAGAGGCTCAGTCAAGCCCGAGTGAATGAAAATAAGTATTGTTTTATATTGAGTGTGTGTTCTGTGCAGTGTTGTATTATTAAATCATGCTGTGTATGGCCGTAGGGCTCAAATAAACTTCTTCTTTCTTTCTTCTTTCTTTCTTTCTTTCTATACCCAATATAACCGTTATACCCATTAATGAGAACAATCTAAATAAACAAATGGAATGGAAGCTCAGTTGGTAATCACTAAATAGATCAGAATTTTCCTAAAATACTATTATAATGCTTCTCTATATTGTTCTAAATTAGAATATCTAGTATCTGCCATAATATCGTCTTAAGAAGAGCAGCCGAAAATACCCGAAGTTTTTTAAGAATGAAAATAAGGTGTGTTGTACAGGGTAAGAATAAATAAAAACAGTACTTATTAAAGCACCCTTCATCGGCATGTCTGAAGCCTATATATTTTTTGTTTGTGAAGTTATTGATGTTTAAAATTTTCTTCTTCTTCATCAAAGCTCTGTCTTAGTTGATTTAATACGAACCATAAGAATTCTATTCATTAGGAGGCTTATATACCGGAACAATTTTGCCTAGTCAGAACTCGTGTTTAAAATGATTAGATGACACCCCACTTTCCTTTCCTTGAATAATAAGGAAATAACACATAATAAGTTCTTATTTGTTTATAATTAACCTTATTATCTATACTTGAAACATCTAGCTTATAATACAATAATATATGACTTTAATACAAAATTATATAATACATGATTATAATAATCTATAATTAATATTTATTATCTTATAATCAACCTTGCTGATTTTTAAAAGGCTTTTAGGCCTAGTTTGGTTAACCAGTTCTCATATTCATGCTAATGGAGTAGCGCCATCTTTTCATAATTTAAACTAGGGAGACTAGTAATTCTGACATAATGCAGTAATAAGACATAATAAGTTCAGAAGAAATCAGACTTTGCGACCCAATAGCTATTCCATCCTATAGCCATCTGTTGCTTCAACGCTAAGGAAATAGAACATTGCTTTGTTTTAGCATTAATAGCGCTATTAATATCATTCGTGCTATTGCTAAGAAATTAAGGATCCCTATTACTATTATTCACCGACTAAGACAAGCAACCACACTAATTAAGCCCGAACTTTACAGTAATGATTAATTTCACCTTAAGGAAATGGTAGATATGTCAATAGAAATAATACACGGTAAATGAAACAATAATACTTTTTTTATGAACAAGAAATTCTTTCCTTTAAGGTTTTAGTTTCAACTTGTAAACTGTTTAAATTTTATAGAAATTAATGTAAATTATGTAAATTAAATAATTAATTATTGTAAATTAATTAATGTAAATTAAATTAATGTAAGTTGCGCTATGTAGTGCATACTGCTTTTTAATCGCAGCTGAAGCTTATTAAGACTTTTAAAATTGTCTTCTCTGTAGGTTTTACACAGTACTAATTGATAATTACAGCAATAAAACTAAAGAAACATTACTAATAACAGCATTAGTCTAAAACAGTATTATTCTGATTAGATAAGTTACAATTAGACAAAATAAGCTTTTTGTAATTTAGAACGAATTCAAAGCCTAAATTAGTGTAGCTTTCGAATTTAATCACTAGTTCAATTAAAAGCCCGTATGAATAGACGAAGTTTAGTTGATAGAATCCTAAAATATTGTAATCAAGAATAAAATAGTAACTTTAACGTTAATCAATAGTTTCTAGAACAGCTTGTAATGCTTCTAAATTCCTGAGATTTTTCTAATATTATTAGACTGAGAATTCTTTGTGGCTCTTTAAAGTTTGGAAAAAAATTTCGTTTCGTGAAACTATGTATATATAACAAAAACTTGTATATTTATTCTAGGCTAGCCGTGCATGGGGAATTGTAATTAAACACTTGGTTATAATTTATTTTTTCTTATATAGTCTTATAGTATAGGCAATAGTCTTATTTAGAAAAAAATCAGTTTTTAAAATTTTTTAAAAGGCTTTTAGGCCTAGTTGGGTTAACCAGTTCTCATATTCATGCTAGTGGAGTAACGCCATCTGTTCCTACAATAAACTAGGGAGCACTAATAATTCTGACACATTCCTGTCTGCAATAGTTCAGGACTAATAAGAATGGCAAAATAAAATTTTGAAGTTTGTCAGGATTGTTTTGCCTTTTAGGCAAGCTATATATCAATAAGAAAAGCAACATAAGCATAAACACCGTCTAAAACACTCGAGTTGATTTCGTTCCAGGAATCAAAATAAATCTAATGTTTTCTATTAACTTTGGTTCTTTGGTTTACCCCTTCCAAATAAGCAACCCCTACTAAGCAACTTCCTTAAAGAACTATAGCTCATTTTCTTCAACCTTATTTTGTTCCCAAGCAAATTACTATTAATTATTCCTCTGCTGTTCCTCATCTTAATGGCGGGAAAATAGAGTTTTCAATACCAAATTTTCATTATACATGTATAGACAACTATTTGTACATGGAAAAGGCTTCTTTTTACGGCTCCTTATAAATAAACATGAAAGTATACATAATGTACTTTTTATGCATAAAAATAAACATAATGTAATCCTTATACATAAAAAGGGCTTCTTTTTACGTCTCTTTATGCATAAAATAATAGTATTCAACAAAGGCTACAAAAAACAGTATACAAATTTTATGTACAATAGTACACAAAAAAGGCTTTAATATGCATGTGGAGACAACTTGTCTTTGCTTATAGCTGAAGAAATCAAACCCATTTTGAACTCCTGCTACAAGTTGCATTTGGCAACGTAAAACTTTCTAAGTTACCAAGTTAATTTACCAATTTACCACTTTCTAATTTAACAAGTTATAAAAACAAGGCTGTAAACCATAGTAACTTCATTTAAATTGCAGAAGTTACTTGAAGTGACATCCACCGGGAACGGTTGTGAAAGCACTACTGGCTTATAGGGTTTTTAAAGGGTACAATCTTCATGAATTTTAGTTGTTTTAATTACTATTTCATCATAAATTATTCTAATAGTACTTTAAATACGTTCCAAACTGATATCATTATCAATGATGATAACGATGCAAACCTAATTCACTAAAGAATTACTTTAACTATCTTTATTAAAAGTTACTAAAAAATAAACTCTGAATTCTTTAGCTACTGCAACAACGTCAGCTGGAACGAAAAAGCTACTTTTTATATCTTTTATTTACTTTTTATTGAGCCTGGAATGCAGCCAAACTCTTTCAAGCTATCTAACCAAACCTTAGTGGTTGTAAATGGAACATACCTTGCGGCCAGCTTCGTTGTTGTGCAAATCGACAATTATATCAAAGTCACGTTTATCACTACTTTTCCTGTCGATTAAAGCTCGTCCAATTTTTTCCCCGGCTACTAAATCCTGAAAGGAGCATTTAATAAAAATGAGTCTTCTTGGGATTTCAAAACAGGGTTGTCATTCCTTAGGCATTTCCCCAAAATATTGAAATTTCTGTCCTGATATTTATATTTTGGGAGGAGTATATATGCCATATATTAACTTCCAAAAGCATATTAAGCGTATAAATTATAATTATCTAGCATTTTTTCAAACCTAGATGTCTCTGCAAGGAGATTTGGGACATTTATGAATTTTTAGTGGCAGCCCTGTTCCATAATATTAATTTTTAATCAAATAGTATACTTAAATGAAGAAAATAATTCAATGAAATGAATATCAAAATTAATCAATTATTAGTGCCGTTTAAAATAAAGTAAATGAAATAAAATTCATTGGAGATAAAAAGAGTGGCTGGCATATTATTCATTCTTTCTATTTCTTTTTCTATTTCTTTCAACAAAATTTATTGTTTAATATTGAAGTGTATCAAAGCCATTATTGGCATTTTTAAGCTATCGATACCCCAAATTAGTTAGAAATCGTACAATTTTGCCCTAGTTCCCCTTTTATTCCCTGTAGACGGAAGTACGAATAGCACAAATTTAGGGCTAAAATCAAACAGCATCTAGATCATTTTTATCATTTAGAACATAAGTGTCAATCTCAGTTGTGATTTGTGCTAAAAAATGAATTACGAAGGGTGGGAGGACTGTAATGCTCGTAAGGTTCGTTGGAGTCTATTTCCTTTTATATACAATACACTTAAAATTAAATAAATGAAAAAATAGCAATGTCTAACATGTTACGATTAAAAAAACAGACATGGGATTTTACGTTTAAAAACCCCAATCCTGTCTACACCCTATGATAAATATGTATGTTAATGCACCATTTTATCTGAAGAGTCTTTTTATATTATATTTGTTGTAACTATTTATTTATTTACAAAATTGCATGTAAAAGTCATTTATTGAAAATATTTGTGTTTTATTATCTTATAAAAACCCTAAAGAAATAGACATCAAGAATAAACACATTTATATTGCATTCTTTGGTTTTCGTAGAGAATTGAGGATCCTTATGTTATATTTCTCCAAAATAAACTATCGTATCCACAATATGAGAGGAGCTTTTGGTTGCTCTTGACAAGGGTCTCCCTTTACTTACAATATGTTACCACGAACTGATTGATCCGAGGCTCAGTCAAGGGTGTATCTAGGATTTTGTTTGGGGGGTAGTCTTTCACAAAATAAATTTAAAAAACATACCATAAATTTTTTAATATGTTTTTTTGTTACGAATTGCAAGTTGGAAAAAAAATTTGAAGGGATGGAGGGTTTCAAACCCGGTAAACTCTTCGCCCCTGAATGCGGTCTTAGTTTTAGTGCACTCACACTTTTTAATGTTTATCATTCACTGTTTCTATATTTAGTTCTAATTTAACAGCTTGCAACTTTTTGGCTGCATGCCTCCTCTCTTCGGTACACTCTCTTTGAAGAAAAACTATAAAACAAAAACATAGCATTAAAGAAAAACAAAAAAGTTACAAGAAAAACTTCAAAAAAAGCATAAAAATAGTTGATATTTATTTTAGTCACGTTTTTAGGAGTTGTACAAACATTTTAGGGGAGGGGGGTTCTAACCCTCCTCCCCCCTAGATACGGCCTTGGTGCCTAGGCTACTGCGTCTTCTATTTGATGATTTTATGATTTTTAAAGAGATAAAAGGGAAAAAAAGAATAAAAGAAAATAAAACACAAACATAGCATTAAAAAAAACAAAAAAGGCTGGTAACTCACATCAGAACATCCTCCCCATTCCCAGCCTTTCGTAGGTTTGAGTCTCGCTTTTGCATCACAACCACAATCTGCTACTTCTCCACGGGCACATGCTCGGGTAACTGCACTAGTTAGACCAGCAGAAGTAATGGCCTGAATGAATGCACGCTCTCTACTTTCTATACAAAAAAAGAAAGGTAATTTATTTCCTCAGTTACATCAATTTAAAGGCACTTATTCATAAGACTCCAGTTAACATAGTCCCTTAAAGATATTTGAATAAAAATGGTATAGAAAACTTTCTTCGCATTTGTTTCTGCTGGTGTGAAAAGAATTTCTCTTTTATAGAGAACTGAAGCCTCTTGAAAAGCAAAAATATACCAGACTAAAAAAAACTGGCTCTTTCTAATAAAAATTTGCTGGCTCTTATTTAATCAATCTAATGTGCATTATAGTACGTAAGAAAGATTAAGATTAGGCTTAAATTAGAAAGCATCAGAAGTAACACTACTGCCAATACTGGTGGAAGTAATGGCATGCACAAAATACTTTTTTTTTTAGCTCATCATCCAACTCAACATGCCCTGAAAGTTTCAACTTAATGTTCATGACCATTCCTTAGATAACGCTGATACGCCGTTTTGACAGCACGCATATGCATAGTGTGTTTCGATTAAATTCTAGGTCTCCCTAAAAACTTCAATAAATTTGCTCTTTAATACTCTTTTGCTATTTTGCTCTTTTCTACTACTGCTTTTACTAAGGCTTAAATTAAAAAGATTAAGCTTAAGAAAAAAAGTCGGTTATTGCTGTTTAATCCATAATTGTGAGCAACAAAAATCTCATAAAAACGAGCTTGGGTATCTGTCGACAAAAAAAAAGCCTTCAATGATCGAAAAAAAATTAGTATTCTAGCCAGTCCCCATTCCTTCTATTCGACTGGGTACGATAACTTACCCCCAACTTAATGCCCCTTAGGCTCTTTTAACTTTGATGTTTAGTTTGATAGTTTGAATCTGATTTTCGATGAGTAGTTTTTCATTGTGAGCTATTATGTAGCTGTAATACTGGAAGAGATTGGTTCTCTAGTCTCTGTCTTGAGAAGTCTTCTTTCTTAAATATATTTTTTTCCAAAATGAACTTTTTTTTTACAAAATACGATACAAAATATACAATACAAAATAAGTACTTGCACGATATACCCCATACCTAATATTCTTCTATTATGTTTCTTTGACGCTCGATCCTAATGAAATATACCAAGGTAATATAAAAACATAATACTTAATGAACAAATTGGGGCTATATATTTGCATATTAGGGGGGTGGGTTGGGTAAAGTATAGAGATTCTGCAGGCCTTATGCGTTAGGTACAATTAATCTGCATATTATGCATTAAGAATTATTTTCTAACTTCACACTTTCCAAACACTTTACCTCCCCCTCCCTCTAATATCGAATACAAACCCCAAATTATATATTTTCTATCTATTTTTGTCACTTCTCTTTGTCTTGTCTCACGGTAAGCTGAAAGAAATTAACAAAAAAAGCTTATATAATGCGTCAATGAATGAACCACTTGAACGGTTTGGGGTTAATCATACAAGTACCCAAAACACTTTTGTCAGCATTTACTAAGTACCACAAAAGTAACCAAAATACTTGTTTTTCAAATTCAAAAACTAATTCACCGTAAACTAACAGAGGTTTGTATTATTTACTGATCCTTTTACCATAGAGAGGATAAAAAAATACTGTTACGGGCTTGGGTGACTATTATCTCAAAATGTCAAATTGCCATCTACTTAGCACTTGAAATTATAACCATTTATGAAGGATGAGATAATTGATGTCTCAATATTATTATTGTTTATTTGAAAACATAAATACAAAACAAAAGTTTTAATGAATATAATATGATTTCCAAAGAGGTAAAAGAAACAAAAAAGGAAAGAATAAAAGAAAATAAAACACGAAAAACTCTGTATAGCAAAAACCAATAAAGAACAAGTAATTTGTAAAGACGATCATTATATGAAACAGAAATTTGAAACTGAAGGTTAGCACAAACATTTCAACCAATTAATAATCCAATTAGTTTGGCACCTGGAGGCAAAGATAAATTTCAGTTTGGGTTACATTCTACGTTGTATCCCCTTTAAGTTTTCTTTGCATTTGGATCCAACTTAAGGTAAACTGCCTGTCTTTTCAGGAAAAAATTTTATTGGTTGAGAATTTACCATACTGATGGGTTACCAGGTTTACCAGTATTTACCGTCCCAATTTACCGAATCGATGACGACGATCCCCCTTAATATTTAGCTGGATTTGGATAAAACTTAAAATAAAATGTTCATCAGTTCAAATAAAATTATATTGCTTGAGAATTTACCATACTGATGGGTTACCAGATTTACAGATATATACCGTCCCATCTTACCGAATCGATAACAATGATCACCTTAAAAATATCTTTGGATTTGGATCCAACTTAAAGCAAATGGTCGTCAATTCAGGATAAATTCTATTGGTTAAGAATTTGCCATACTGATCGGTTACCTGACTTACAATATTCCCCCTAAGATTTCTTTGGATTAGGATTCAACCTAAAATAAAATACTCGTCAATGCAGGGTGAATTCTATTGGTTGAGAATTTACCATACCGATAGGTTACCAGGTTTAACGGTATTTACCGACCCACCTTATTGAATTGATGACGATGAACCCTTTAAGATTTCTTTGAATTTGGATCCAACTTAAAGTAAAATGCTCGTCAATTCAGGGTGAATTCTATTGGTTGAGAATTTACCATACCGATAGGTTACCAGGTTTAATGGTATTTACCGACCCAGCTTATTGAATTGATGACGATGAACCCTTTAGGATATCTTTGAATTTGGATCCAACTTAAAGTAAAATGCTCGTCAATTCAGGGTGAATTCTATTGATTGAGAATTTACCATACCGATAGGTTACCAGGTTTAACGGTATTTACCGACCCACCTTATTGAATTGATGACGATGAACCCTTTAAGATTTCTTTGAATTTGGATCCAACTTAAAGTAAAATGCTCGTCAATTCAGGGTGAATTCTATTGGTTGAGAATTTACCATACCGATAGGTTACCAGGTTTAACGGTATTTACCGACCCACCTTATTGAATTGATGACGATGAACCCTTTAAGATTTCTTTGAATTTGCATCCAACTTAAAGTAAAATGCTCGTCAATTCAGGGTGAATTCCATTGGCTAAGAATTTATCATACTGATGGGTTGCCAGATTTAGTAGGATTTACCGTCCCACTCCATTGAATTGATGATGATGATCCCCTTTAAGATTTATTTGGGTCCAACTTAAAGTAAACTGCTCGTAAATTCAGGTCAAATTCTATTGCTTGAGAAGTTACCATACTGATGGGTTACCAGATTTATAGGTAATTTACCGGCCCACTTTACCGAATTGAGGATAATTGCTTAGTTTGCTGGTAAAATTATAGCAAATCGTATAATTGGCTTTTGTATAAAGTGAATTTACCACTCGATGCCTTTTTTTTATGCTCCTTAAGAATATAATAATCGCTTCTACCTTAAATTGAGATTTAAGCACTTTTTTAGCTCTTAAAAATGACGAATTTTCAAAAAAATTATGGCAGTTCATATAACTGGCTTACCAATAAAGTGAACATACCTCTTGATGCCTTTTTTCATGTTCTTTACGAATATAATAATCGCTTTAATCGCAAATTCAAATTTAAGCAGTTTTTGAGCTTTTCAAAATGACGAATTTTCATTTAGAGTATGACTTATCGCTCATTTTCCGCTACTAAAATAATACTACGTTTTCTCAGCGCCATCTTTTCCATCGAAAAAATAATGCTACATTTTCTCAGTGCTAAAATTATTTATAAAAAGGTTAGTTTAAGTTATGTTAGGTCGGGTTAGGCTAAAAAGTGTTTAAATATAAGGTAGAAGCGATTATTATATTCGTAAAGAGCATAAAAAAGGCATCGAGTGGTATATTCACTCTATACGAAAGCCAGTTATGCGATTTGCTATAATTTTACCAGTTTGCTTTTTACGCAAGTGACAAGCCTCCTGTAGTTTACGTTTAAATGAAGGGGATGGAGGACAAACTGTTGCTTTGCTTTCGTTATGCTGTCCCTTATATGTTTATATGCAGGCTTTTAAGATTATGTATTCGTATACTACCAGAGTTTGGAGCTTAAAGTCAAAATATTAGAATAAAATACTTGCACTTGGATTCAAATGCTTTAGCATTTTCTCTGTTTAAAATACAAGACAACATCTATTACAAGCTATTTCCGAGTTAATTTTAACACTTTCGTCACATCAAAATAATATTTATCAGAGTGGCGTCATTTGGGGTTGGGAATGTGCCCCCTAGATTTTTAAAATATCTAGATTGTTTGCTTTCATTGAAAAAACAACAGCAACAATCTCCCCCTTAGACTTGAAAAACATTGCCCCATCACTGCCTCAAAATTACATCAAAATTGCCCCATTCAACAGTTTTGAATGGCGTCATTTTTATGAATTAACGCCACTGATATAAAAACAGGTAGAGTATTCAATTATGAAAGCATTGACCGCATTTTTTTTTATTTGGATATACTGAGTTTGTCAATCAGTTCAATCAGAATTAGTTCATGGGGATACGAAAGGTTCTCATGTGTAGAAAATATTATCTGAATTGATGGCATCTTAGGATTATAATTTAATTTTTATTATATAGTTTTTTTTAATAAAATTTTTTAAATTTTTTATTATTTAATTATTATTGACACAGTTAGAGAAATAGGTTTGTGTTCAGGGACGTTAATCCTACAGTACTCACAGAAATAAATCGCGTAAAGACACGGTACCTGCACGATTTCAATATTAATGTTTAAAAACTTTTATCAATCCAACTTTTCTACATTAGTATTGGAATCGTGCATCAACCATATCTTTACGTGATTGTTTTCTGTGAGTACTACAAGACTAATATCACGGAACAGAAGCTTTTTCTCTAACTGTCTCTAAATTTCTCTAAAAGTGCAAATTATGTCCTGATTTTTAAAAGATATGGGGGGGGGAAGCGTTAGACCTATTCATATTAGATCCTGCTCGTTTTAACTTTGACTCGGTTATTTACTAAATTTCCGTTCATTTATTTATTGATGGTGATTTGTGGTAGTTTCACGCTTGGAAAGTTGTTTGACTTTATTTCTGCTCATATTTGGTTTAATGTAGCTCTTTACTTTTCCTTGAAAAACTTCTTTTGCAGAAAACGTCTTTTTAAATTAATCTTTATAAATGGCTTGTTCCAAATTCGTATTTGTGATATAGAGAGAGATGCGTATTTTTTCTCGTTTATTTTCTTTTGCCCTTTTCATTTTTGTTCCTTTTAGCTTTTTAACAATAATGTTATATTTATTAGTATCTGTCATTTTGAGTTATGTACGTTTTTACTTTTTCTTTATTTACTGTTTTTCTTTTATCCCTCCTGCAATCAAATGGTCTTTCTTAGTGTTTGTTATTTTGAGCTCGATTTTCTTTGGTATTTCTTTTCTCTCTGTGTTCAGTCCATCTGTTTTGCACGCATGTTTTAAACAAACAGTAAAAACCTTGATAGTGAATATTGAAAATAATGATCATAAACTCTCTGAAATGTGAAATGGACAATTTGTTGTGATTTTGGCAGCTCAGCAAAGCAGGGTGAACTATATTTATTTCCAACCCTCGATACCTGGCTATCATTCCAAACAGTAAATAGATGGCGATATTATAGCGATATAATTAGATAGCATTTTTTAATAATTCAGATAAAAATCCTGAAATGTGGCGAAGTCCCCATCCAAGTCCGAAGCCCACAATCGGGCACATAATTTTGCCTAAATAATTTCGAAGAAAAATAATTCAACAACTGGGATTCATATCAGAATGCTTATGAATGGTATGGGAGCACTGAATGGTTAAAACAGAGAGTGCATTGTGAAATAGGTTTACGATTAGAGAACCCAATGCATAATGTAATAGAAAAAGAAACAAAGCCATCTTAAAAGATTGATCCAGTTATGTGTTATAAGTGATTTTACCTTCAAATTGAGGGGCTAAAATATAAATATAATTTTTCTTTTAATACAGTAAATTCCATGATGATACACAATACATTTTAACAATAAAAATATTCTCGTAAAAGTACGATTTTGGTAGTCGAGGCTAGGAGTTGGTAGATAATTTTAGCCTTTTTGTGCAAACGGAATGAAATTTTACAGAAATATGGAACTTGAAGAAATTTTCCAAGTAACTGAGCAGAAAATACAGCTAAATCCATTTAATTTAAAGTTTAAACGATGCCACCTTTGACGGAAAATGCACTGTATTTTTGTATTGTTGACATTTCTTGTGCTTTCAACAACGTTGATGATTGTTAGGCTTTATCTTCACTTATTGTTTCTGGTGTTAATTGGTCATTTGTGTTCAGAGGAGGTTTTAGGGGGAGGGGACTTGCCCCAGAGACAGAAATTTTGGGAGCGCAAAATTTCAAATAAATAAAATTATTTATAATTATTTAAATTCTATTTTTATTAAAATAAAGTAGAGGTGCAGTTGGCAGTAAGTATAGGCAAATTGAATCCAAAATTTCTGTTTTTTCCGTACCTTCATTATCATTCCTTGAAAATAAAAGAAAGTAGACCGAATTTAATTAAATTCTAGAAAACCAAGAATCAGAAGCAATTAATTGGGACGAGATACTTACTTTGCAGACGTTAAAGCAAGAAAAGTCTGATTTAAATCAATGGAAGATTTTGCTAATAAACTGCTAATAAAAAATTGTGCCAATAAATGATTTTTTTTTTTAAGTTAGCCTCAAATATTTTGGGACACAGGGTTGGGGGGGAGGTCACTAATCAAGATTTTACCCTGGGCGCAACGGACACCAGAACCTCCCTGCTTGTGTAAGTAAATTATTATTTGCATTTAAATCTTAATGCTCGAGTGCGGCAGCAGAATAGTGATTTCGTTAAGAAAAGGCGTTAAACAAGGTTGGGTATTTTCACCATATGCTTTCAAAAATGTTCTGTCAAGTAGTGTGTATTGTGGTAACATTGACCTGAGTCATGTTACTTATGTAGATGGTGTTCTTTTGGTAAGCAAAGGACGTATTCGGCTTGGAAGTAATTAAATAAAAAAAAGTTTTTTTTTAACTGCAAATAAGGAGTGACATTAAAAATTAAAACGAACAGAAGTGACTCCGTATATGAAAGGGTTGTCTCCTCTTCAACGCCCTGCTCTGTACGCAAAGGTTTGACTCTTTCTCACGACTCTACTTTTTAAAACAATAAAAACTTTAGCGTAAAGAGCGAGGCGTTGAAGAGGGAACAACCCCTTTCATATACGGAATAATTTCTGTTCCTTTTAATTTTTAATGTCACTCCTTACTTGCAGTTAAAAAAACTTGTTTTTTTTATTTTAATTTCTGAAAGTTTTTGAATTAATGCATGTTTTGATTTTGGCTCACCGCACATGAATAATTAAAACAAAATTTGCATATTAATTTTTTTCCAGCTAAATGACTTTCTCATAATTTTGATCGGACTATTTTGATAAAAAAAAGGGGGAGGGGAAGGATGCATAGTTGCCCTCCAATTTTTGGTTACTTAGAAAGACAACTAGAACTTTTTATTTTTTTTACGAACACTTTTGTTAGTAATAAATATACGTGGAACTTACGAATTAACTTACGTAACAAACTTCTATATTTGTATATTTTTACTACGTATATGAGGGGGTTCGCCCCCTCGTCAGTACCTCACTCTTTACCCTAAGGCTTGAATTTTGTCCCGATTCTTTAAGAATGACCCCTGAATCACAAAGACCGTGGAATAAATAGTTGAAATTACTAAAAGTACTTTAGCGTAAAGAGCATAGTATTTAGAAGAAGAACCTCATTTTATGCGTAATGATTTCTGCTCGCTTTAAGTTTTAATGCTGCTCCTTACTTTTAGCTGAAAAAATTTTTTTATTTATTTTCTCATTGTTTTTTCAAATAATGCTAGAAAATCCTGCGCCCCCTTCATGGAAATTCTCTTCCCTCATCATAAATTTCTCCATGGAAAGATCCTCCAATTTAACCCCTCCACCAAACCACCCTCCCCCCTCAACACGAAAAAGTCCCCCTGAAAACGTCTGTACACTTCCCAATAACCATTAGTACATGTAAACAATGGTCAAAGTTTGTAACTTGCAACCCCTCCCCGGGGACTGTGGGGGATTAAGTCGTCCCCAGAGACATAGCTATTAGGTTTTTTCGACTATACTGAACAAAATAGCTGACAAAATTTTGATCCAGTGACTTTGGGAAAAAATGAGCGTCGGTGGGGTCTTAGGTGCCCTCCAATTTTTTGGTGATTTAAAATGGACACTAGAACTTTTATTTTTCTTAGAATGAGCCCTTTCGTGATATTCTAGGACCACTGGGTCGATACAATCACCCCTAAAGGAAAAAATTAACACGCATCCGTGATGTGTCTTCTGGTAAAAAATAGGAAATTCCACGTTTTTGTGGATACGAGCTTGAAACTTTTACATTGCGGTTCTCTGATACGCTGAATCTGATGGTGTGATTTCTGTTAATATTCTATGACTTTTAGGGGACGTTTCCCCCCTATATTTCGAAATAAGGCAAATTTTCTTAGGCTCTTACCTTCTGATGGGTAAGACTAAACTTGATGAAATTTATATATTTAAAATCAGTAACAAATTATAATTTTTTTGATGCAATTATTGGTATCAAAATTCTGTTTTTTAAAGTTTTGGTTACTATTGCGCCAGGTCGCTCCTTAATACAGTCTGTTATCACGGATTGTTTGATCTTCATTCTCTTACTGAGTCGCTAGATAAAACATATTTGTCTGTAAACCCTGCTAAATGTCAGGTTTTTATGTTTCGTCAGCCCTACCTCAAATTCCTCCTCCCCCCGTTCGAATGATTTTTCTTTTCAAGTTTGAAGAACATTAAAAGGCGTAGAGTTTGTTTTTTTCAACTCCATCTTCAACATCTGAGTTAGTTAAAAGTCATTTAATAATAAATAATTCAGTTGGTTAAAAATTGTGATTTAGTTATAAGTGAGTTACAAAAATTATATAAAAATAATTTATTAAGAACAATTAAAAGAATTAGCATCTCTTATGGAAAAATATGTCCAAACCGTGGGCGAATTTACCAAAACGGCCTTTACAAATTTTATTGTTCCTTTGAAGTTCCGACAATATTTTTATTTCGGGTTTGCTAGTCTTCTCCGGAAAAAAATTATAAGAAGCTGTGAAATGCATATTTTTGTTACGTAAATATTTATTAGCTTTTTTTGCCTCACAGTCATATAACTTCAAGATTATTTCACGGTTTCAGCTAGTTAATACTCATTTCGCCTTTTTTGAAAAAAGCATTAAACGCTTTTTTTGTAAAACATTAAATTACTATATATAACGTCTAATACTATATTTTCTTTTTTGCTGTCCGAATTATGTCATACAGGTAATCTTAACCAAAATAAAATAGAAAAAATAAATATACCGTTTAGTCCCAGTTCAATGGTTCTTTTAAATATTATAATCATTGCTGCTGTGACCCCCCCCGTAATGAGGCCAGCTATAACCCAAGGTTATACATGGTAACAATCTTGAGCATACCCTCTTCTGAACTAACAGAATAATAACAAAAAGGTTGTACCATTCCTCACCGTTTTGAATCACACTGTTGCTGTGATAAAAGTTGTGTCCATCATAACTCCTCCCCCCTCCTTCGATATTGGCCATATATCAGTTGGTCTTTTGAGTCCTGATAACCCCCTGTCTAGGTGTTTTCATTGTGATTGTGGTTAGTTTATTTTGATTCATGTTTTAAATATGTTTATAAAAAATTTTTTTTCTTCTTACTCCGTAGTGTCTGTATTTATTGTAGGCGATTAATAAAACAATAATAACTTAAAATAATAATTAACTTTGGTGTAATTAGCAGCCATTTAACGCAGTCATTTGAAATCACGTGCAAGTTTTTTCCCAGCGTTTTCCTGCTCATTTTTTGCTGTTTCGCAAAATCAAACTTTGCTGAGAGTTGCAAAGCTCTCGTCTAGGAGATGCAAAGCGATCCACTTTAAATTAAAAATGATGTACGAATAACGTAATAATGAATAACGAATCATTTCGATCAAACGATTATTTTATCAATTGATAAACTCTTTTTTTGAAAATATGTTACATTTTTTATATAATCATTGTGGTTTTGGCTGTCTATTGAACAGATATTAACATTCTTTAGATATTGTGCGTACTGGATGCATCAGATTTATTCCATTAGGAACCATCAATTTTTGGGGGCATTTTGAAAGTATTTGATTCTTATCGGTCTTAATTTGTTTAAAAAACTAGAGTGTTGTGAATCTATAAACATGGTATTAAAATTATTTAAATGTAAAAATTGGGAGAAATTAACAGAATAATGAATAATAACTTCTATTGTAAGTAAGTCCACTTTTGTTTGTACGCTGACGAGATTTAACAAGATACCCAACAGAAGAAAAACGCGCCATTTAGACAGGAGAACACAAATATAACTCTAACAACTAAAAAAAAAATTAAATTTCTAAACGTGCTATTTAGACAAGAGAACACAACTAAAAACACTAACAATTAACAATTAAAAATTTTTGAAAATTTTTCAATACATGATAGTTAGACAGGAGAACTCAGCTAATAACTCGCTGCTCTATTAAGCCATTTTCAGAATAGCCATAAGGCTTCAAAATTAAATATTATGTGAAAAAAAAACAAAAAAAAAACTCCATAATCGAGATTAGTATTTGGTAAGCTTGTTAGCCAGTTCAATTTCGATCTGGTAATAATTTGGCTTTGAACTTCGTGTGTCTGCAACATCTGCAAATGAAACCAAAAAAAAAAAGGAAAAAAAGATGAATTACTCATACTTATTTTTATTGCTTTTGGATATCTACCACTTCCACGGATTGTTGTGCAATTCCACCGTCTGGTTTTGAAATGAGATTGACATTCAGTAATAGCTTCGCGGGCCCCAACAATCATCGCCTGGAATATGCATATATTAGTATCTCAAAGACCAATAATCAACCAATTCCTAGAACATGAAATAATAACTTAAGCAGTTCCATCCAATATTGAGGGAATTCAATTCAACCTCAACATTATTTGGCATAGTCTATAATCATTGTTCAAAGCTGCTTTAGCTAAAAAAGTTATGGTCTTAACAAAATATAAACACAACATTCTGCTGTTCATGAGAAACTAAATTTCTCATGAAATTTAGCTAAAAAAGTTATGGTCTTAACAAAATATAAACACAACATTCTGCTGTTCATGAGAAACTAAATTTCTCATGAAATTTAGCTAAAAAAGTTATGGTCTTAACAAAATATAAACACAACATTCTGCTGTTCATGAGAAACTAAATTTTGCACTCGGACCTGACATATATGTTGTATTACCTGCAATCTAATTAGTCTCAGATTACGGAATATTTCTGTACGATAAAAACTCTATAAATTTAGATAATATATTTTGACCTAAGATGACTTAGCTATGTTGGAGTGAATTAAAGTACTGTTTACCGCCGGTTTGTATGAGTTTGTATACTTACCAATTTGGTAGCTGGTTCTATATTATTGGTTTGGGGCAGAAACACTTTGTTTCTTTCTCTACTTTACTTTTTTTCTATACACCACTTTCAATCTATTGCAAGAAATTTGTTAAGAGGTAACGTCCATGGTTTAAGGACAGTTTAGACCTCTGGCTGGATTAATGGATATAACGTTACGTTTTGGAACCAGCCCGTAATTCTTACCTGTGACTAAACACGTCGGCTTTCGTTGTTTGATCCATAACCTTCAGTGTGTGAGCTGAAGTGAAGTTTATAGTTTTTTAGGGAGGTGACTTTCGGGGGTTGTTCCGCTAAGCGTTCGTTTCTTCGAGCCAAGTTTCTACTTTTGAGTGGAAAGCTAGTTCAAAATGAAGTTCGTTTTCAGTCTTAAAGTATTAGGAAGTATTTTAAAATCCTTAAAATGTGGCCATCTACTTTTACAAAATTTTCTGTTTGTGATTTTCCTTATGTTTGCTAATATATTTTCTGTGTTTAGGACTGAAGCAAGGAATTATATCACAAATGCCACTCGAAACTTCAATTATTCTCTATAGGATAAGGAAATTGGAGGCCTTCCTTTGCTTCATTCGCAGTTGTGGTATTAGAAGGTTGACCCGTAATAAGAACATCAGCTTCTGAATTAAGAGAGTTACAATTTCCTATTTACACTGATCGATATTTCTTGAAGAGCTGATGAACATATATCGCACCATTTTTTTTTAGTTTTTTTAGTTTTTATTTTACAAAATTTCATTGGCGAGGAAAGCCATTTTGAGAGTTTAGGGACTTAAAGCATCTTTGTTGTGATAAAACCGGAAAAAATTGGGCATTGTGCTAAATTCAGACCTCACTGTTTGCCAAATTTCAGATATCAGATCGGATTCTGTTTAACTGTCTTATTACATCTAGCTTTGCCTCTGGAAAGTGAATTGATGGGAAAGTGAATCAAGGGACTCCGGAAAGTCCCTTGAAGACTTCAGCGCTCCTAGTGGATCAATTTTAATTAGTCCCCACATTTTGTGGCGATCATTAAAACTGCACTTTACTGTTAGTATCTTACACCTCACAGTAAACAATGACAACAGCTAAGCCGTTGTCCGCTTTAAAACAACTCAGCCTATACAGGTGGGTCTCTTACTTCTCAGTAAATAAACCCTATTATCTAAACAGAAAGGGGGAGGGGGATTTAATGTACTTTATTTTAAACGAATTCGTGCAAGGATTTGCAATCTATGTTATTGACGATGCAAAGTAGGTTTTCTACAGCATTCCCCACGCTGCATCCCCCAACGTTTCATCAATAGTTTAGGCATGTTGAACTTGGTTATAACCAAAATTATGCAAGAATATTGGCAAATTTGAGAAATTCGGCAATATTTGGAGTTAGGAATGTTTGGCAATCGAATTTGGCAAGATTATAGAACCAGAGTGTATTAGGGGCCTTCCAATGCCATCCCATCAAAAATCCATCAAAAATTCACCATGGGTCACTTGCTAGAACCTTAGATCATAAAACGGCCTTCAACTTACTTGACGGAAGGAGAAAAGTGGGGCTATACCTCTCCTACAATAATCTCTTGCCCTCTCACCAACTATTAAGACACTTTGCATCTTATTTTAACAAAAATCATACAGGAATTTAAAGATCAGCATGGTTGGAAGCAAAAAATGGCTCAAGAACTCACCTAAATCTTCTCTACCATTTCTCCCTCTTCTTATATATCTCTCTATTATGTATTTTTTTTTATAATAGAGTAGCAATACTTCTTTTTATTTGAAGCAGAATTGCGCAGGGATTTTCGATCTATATTGGAGGAGGCATAAAGTGAGCCAGTGGCAAATCTAATATCCACTCACCCTTAGTACCGCAAAGTTACTTGCTGAAGGGTAGGGATTGTTCACCTTATTTGATCTGAAGTAGCACAAGGATTTGCAAGCAGTATAGATGGAGAAAACAAGTGGATTATTGGCCACTTGGAAGCATTTTTGAAAAAAGGTCTGTACTTTATGCCCAGTTCTACAAAGAATAATGTTAGAATTTTAATCTATGTGACTAAAAAACTAAAAGCGATTGTTCTCAACCATTTGTCCCCAGCTCTCCCACATTTGACTCATTATTAAGGAAATAGACATCATACAATGTGTTTAAACTGAAAACTTACACAATGAGTTCCAATTTGCATAAATCGAAGGAAAAAGTGGATCCCTTGCCCCTCCAAACTCCAACTCCTTCTCATCGTTTACTTTTCAGCATAAGGATGAACTCATTACATCTAGTTTGAAGTAGAATTATGCAGGATATTTTAGTCTGCATTGGCGAAGACATGGATTGTGTATTTACCCCTTTTGACATACACGTCTTCACCCCTTGCAATGGTAACTTTAGCCAAATAATAGGCTTGTTGCACCATGTCTGAGTCGGATTTACATATTTTTTTTTTATCTGTAGGACTGAAAAACCAATTTCTACCCCTTCCTTCCCCTGCTTCTCACAAGAAAACTAGGTAAATTGCACTTGGTTTAAACGAAATTAAACAAAGATATTTGATAATTATGATTGGAGGGCCAAAACGTGCGATTTGGTCTCTAACGCCATCCCACCCTTACCCCTACCCACTCTTAACAATAACATAGTAAATTTCTCTCTTTGGAGCCTAAATCATGCCATGAATTTTCATCTACCTGACAGGAAAACAAGAAAAGGAGGGAAAAGTAAAGGAGGGAAAAGGACAGGAAAAGGAGGGCCTAAGTCCCTCCAACAGCACTTCCAGACATTGTCGTAGTTAATTTTTTTTGGATTGAGGCCATGATACGCCTTTTTCAAAACAGAATCACCTAAGGACTTTACAACAGGTGTGATTAAAGGCAAAATGAGTGCCATAGACCCTCCAACACCCCTCTTCCAATTTCCTTCCCGCTATTTTTGTCAGAAGGGTAGTCACTTCACACTTTGTGTAAAAGGTACGTTACACATGTTTGAAACTGGAATAACACAAGCATTTGCAATTAGTATGTTTCAGAGCCAAAATTGTGGCAGAATTGTGCCTTTGATACCTCCATTCAAATCCCTTAAGCTCGTGATTTCAGAAATGTGAATGTTGTAAGCTATTTGAAACTAAAAAAGCATAAGGATTCTTAATGTGTAAGATTTGAGGTGCAAAGTGGCCAGTGGCCAGTGGCCAGTTGGAAACACCTCTCCATCTTACCGCCAGCATTTTAGCAGAAAGAACAGACATGGTGCCTCAGGTTTGGACCAAAATCTCACTAGAATTTTCAATCTGTATTGATTAGAGGTATAAGGTGGGTTCTTCGTCCCTCTGAAATCACTGCCTATCTCTAAGTATTCCCAAGAAACGTAAGAAAGTATTTTTTTTCAGTGATCGGCATGAAATTCCTGCAGCAAGCATCATTGGCCTAATTTGAGATGAAAATGATGAACTTCAGTGGCGTAAAGCCCTTCTCTGGCCTCTTGCACTTACGGATCAATCGAGTTCTGACGAAGCAAACAGAGCTAGTGAATTTGTGTATACATCTACCACCTCTGCGTCTCATATACCTTTGCACTAAAGTGTCTGTATTCAAATGTGATTTGGTTGGAGGGTCCTTACAACAGAGAAAATTTTAACAAGGAATTACAGACGATTGAAGTTCACACCCAGGAGGCTTTAAAGTCTCATTTTTCAGGGTTTTTTCCTCAATAACAAAGAGGGACTTGTCAGCAACAATCGCTGTAAAGCATGTTCATATTAGGGAATAAGAGGTTATATAAATGCGCTAGTTTGTCAACTTTTTTTGGTTTTGATATACTTCAGAGCAGCTATTTTTCTTGTGAAATTGGTTCTGCAACAATTCTCAGCAATAATGCAACGCAATGACGCAGTTTTGCAATTATTACTGCCTGTGTGGCCATTAGTCAGCGATAGACACAAAATCTAATTGTTGTTTTGCTTTTACCATCAACATACGGAAAAAATCAATAGGTGCCATATTTTGAGTTAAATTGACGAAGTCTTGTCTTGTTTGCTTATTTTGGCATATTCTAGCAAAGCTTAAGCCTGCATACATGGTGCACTTTAAAACTAACAACATTCACTCTTATTCTTAAGTCCCGTCCTTCTTCATGGGACGTCTTGGGGCCACTGTTTTCAACAGAGATGAATCAGGGATCAACATGATCTGTCTTCTGCTGTTATGGAGAGTCATATGGTTGAAGTTATCAATAAAATACTTCAGTCGTATTCGTCGTGACCGCTGTCCGTCAATCGCACCTTCAAGTTCAGTTTTTGATAAACGACTAAACTAAACCACTTTAGTTGCTGCCGTTTGGTTTTGTAAAGAATTATGTCAGTGGATTTCAGCCGACTTCACACCAAGTCGTTGGTGACAGGACGGGTGTGGTTGATCTTTTAGATGTGGTGTCAGCAAGTACTTCGAATTCAATGAGGTCATGCTCATTTTCTGTCTTCCAGGCTCAGGTCTCAAAACCATAGGGAGCGATCGGCACAATCAGGCTGTTGAAGATATGGACTTTAACCTGATCAGAAAGTTACCCGTATTTCTAGATATTCAAGAGGTTCCTGGAGCTATACTTGTTAGAGCCGGGTTGTGTTTCATATCGGTGATATGGCAGTTGTCAGCAGTCAAGAGGTTGCCCAGGTAGATAAAGAGGTCGATTGTTTCAGCTATTTGTCTCTCAATTTTTTGCGGTGGGAAGATTTTCTAGCTCACTAACTAAAAAACGAATTTAAGAAAAAAACTAAATGAAAATAGCACAAGGAAATTTCTTTACTTTGAGTATTCCTTTTGGCTGTGAACAGATATTGAGTCTCTTCTGGGTATAGTTATTTACAACACTAGGACAAACTTCGTAGAGATTCGATGGAGTTACAAGTGGTGAAGAAATTTCCCTGAAATAAACAAAATTAACTATATAATTAACCATATAAAAATAACTGATAACTGTAAAATGCGAAAAGAATTATACATAAGGATATATACATATATATTTCTTACATTAATAACAGAAACAGGAAAAAAAGAAAAGAAAAAGAAGAAAAAAACTTAAAATTTTTATGCGCGATTACATTAAATTAGTAAGAAAATAGCCAAAAAAAGATAACTGAATATAATAGACTTAGTTTTTTCAGATTTCTCCTACTATGTATTTATTTGATATTATAGCTTGGACCGAAGTATCTTGGCTGCTGGTTTAACGGCCTCTACCACCACCCTAAAAGCTAGCAATCCTTCCTGGTGCAAGATTGTGTTACATGCTGGCAATTTGGTCTAATTTAACTTGCCATTATATAATTTTTAAATATAATTACCAAACGGTAATTATGGACCGTTACCAAACGGTGGCTGGATCAAAATATTCAAGGGCGAGCAATTTTTTTAAATATTTGATATTTAAAATTATTTTGTTATCAAATTTAATTTAACTATTAAAATTAATTTATTAAAATTGAATAATATTAAATAATTTATTACAATTATTATTATTAAAATTATATTGAATCATCTTAAAGATTTGAAATATTTAAGCAATTATTTGGAATAAAAATAAGAATAATTTCTAAATATATCTAACACATTATGCGTTCTTGGCTGGATTAAATATTTAAGAGAATAGCAATTACTTAAATATTTAATATTTAAAATTATTGTATTATTAAAAATAATTAAATCATTACAATTAAATATGTTAAATAATTTATTAAAATTATTATTATTAAAATTATATCCCATTATTTTAAATATTTAGAAATATTTAAGCAATTATTTTGGAATAAAAATAAGAATAATTTCTATAGATATTCAACACATTAAATGTTCTTGACTGGATCAAAATATTTAAGGGGAGAACAATTATTTTAAATATTTAATACAAAAAAATTATTTTATTATTAAATTTAATTAAATTAATAAAAATTATTTATTAAAATTAAATAATATCAAATAATTTATTAAAATTATATTTAATAAAAATTTAAAAATTATAACCAAACGGTTTAATTATATTTAATAAACATTATATCATACACTATTGATTAAAGCTATTTTATTCACCTTAGATTCAGGGCCTAGTTTTCTCACAAAACTTGAATATGGTCTCCCTTGAATATGGTACATATTTTAACCCCTTTGTTTCAACCGGTCTGCACCTTACGCTTTTATTTGCACATAAATCATTTCACACCTTTTCTTATTTATTTACTGTATTTTCTTTTTCCTAGTTCTGTTCTTGTATAGTTCCTTTGTCCTCATTTTCTCCAATTAACTTCCCCAACAAAACTCAAAGTGGAGCGCTTCTTCACTCCTCTTCAATTCACGAGATTAGAATTACATACAACATTTAATTTTCAACTGAAAGTGGAACAGAAATTTGAAACGAATATAAACTGTCCTATGAAGGCCTATACCGACTATTACCCCTCTCCTCTTAATCTTACACCAAAGTTTTTACGAAAGTATTTTTGAGTACAATAAACACAGCTAGTTGGTATATTCCAAGTGTTTCATTTACTGGCTGAATGTCAAAAATATAACTGAAAATTTAGCAAATGCATCAGCTTTTCCATCCTTAACATTTTAACAATGAAAAGATGTTAACACTTTTTATCCTCTGGCCCTTGTGCGAGGCCGTTTGTTCGTAAACTATTTGAGATAAAAGTGATGCTCTGGCAGAAAAAGTGGGGGCTTGGTGAATCAGTCCTCCTCATATACAAGACGGTTTCTGTTCATTCTGAGTTTTATTGCCGTTTCTTACTTTCATTTAAAAATGTTTCTTTCCTTAATTCGTGTGTTTTAAAAATTGTTTTAAGCATAAGAGGGTAGCCAACTTCTCAACCCACATTCTTTGTATTAAAGCTCTCAACTTTCAGATAGTAATACTGTTAAGAAAAAGAACTCATTTAGCTGCGGTTGCTTTTCAAAATACATCTTTTCTTTTTTTTACTATATTTTGTATTCCCTAGTTTTATTCTTGTATTCTTCCGCTCTTTACGCTTAAGTTCAAATTGTCATTACAAGGCTTTGATTAAAAAAAAACTCCCTTAGAGACTATCATTAAAATTTCCATTAAAGATTACTGTCTCAGCAATCAAATAAAAATTTTCCCCAATTAAATAAAAAGCTTTTTTATACAAAATTACGTGATCTTTTTTGCTACTTGAAAATGCCACTAGGTCTTAAAACTTTGGTTTGAAGACCCCCCCCTTCAATAATCCAAGATCAAAGGTTCAATACAATTACTCTAAGGAAAAACAAGCACACGAGCGTAGCCATCCTTCTTGGGCCTTTCATTTATGATGAACAAAATGGCTATCTCAAAATTTTGATCGTACAAATTTGGGGAAAATGGTCGGGGAGGGGGCTAGTAGGAGCTAATTGGCTAGTTCGGGGGCTAGACAGAGGGGAGAAATGCAGTTTCCTTTTATTCTATAGAAAGGAGCTTTAAGGCTCTCAGCTAAGTTGAATTTTAAATAGTTTTCAGCAAAATCACCCCCCTTTTTGGCGTTGTTCAACTGTTTTTTCTAGAAATTAAATACGTTTCATTTTGCTATTACTCCTTACTTTTAGTGCGCTCGTGCCACTCTTGTTTGGAGTCTTGGTTACTATTTGTCACGAGGATCTTTAAGAGCTCAATACAATGATCTGTTTAAGGAGCAATTTTTAAACTTTCCGCGTATCAGAGAACCCTACTGTATTAGTTTCAAGCCCCTATCTGCAAAAATGTTGATTTTCATTTTTTGCCAGAAGAAACATCATAGATGCGTGTTCATTAGTTTTTTTTCAGGGGTGATCGTATCGAGCCAATAGTCCTAGAACATCGGATGAGGGCTCATTTAATGGGATATAAAAGTTCTAGTGCCATTTTTAAGTGGCCAAAGAGATTGAAGAGCAACAAGCCCCCATGCCCCCTTTTCCTAAAATCTTCCGATCAAAATTTGAGAGTCATTTTGTTCAGTATAATTTAAAACTCTCAAGACTACGCATTTGAAGATAACCAGTCCTCCCGGTCCTTGGGGAAAGGTCTGAGGGAAAGGAAAAGCTCTAAAAATTCGCCCATTGTTTACTTATAATATTTATTATCGGTAAGTATACATATGTTTTTCGAGGGGGGATTTTGTGCTTGGGATAGATTTCCATCGATACTATTTTCAGTGTGGAGTTAAATTTCAGAAGATGAACTTTCCAGGAAAATTTTACACTGGGGGAATGGACAGAATTTCTATCCGAAATTATTTTTTTTGTGTCTTACTGTCTCTTTGCCTAATCAAATTTACCTGTGGAGACGTTCCGGAGGAATTGCCGGGGGGAAATGCGTGTCAGCGTATTTGGATTTTCGGGAAATAATTTCCATGGAAGGGGGAGTGATCAGAAAAACTATTAGAGCTTAAAGTCTTTATCAAATGAAACCGTGCTAAGGATAATTTTTCAGGCGGAATCTTTATTAAGAAATTTTACGGCGGGGAAATTTTTAGCGAGGATGGAATTTTCCAGAAGGAATTTTAGGGGCAGGGGGTATTTTATATGGGAGGAACTTTCAACAGAGCCACTTCCCGTGAGAGGAGGGAATTTTTAATGCAGGGCAAACCAGATCTACCAGCATTATTTGAAAAAAGATAATAAATTAAATAAGAAAGCAATTTTTTTTTCAACTTAAATTAAGCAACAAGATTAAAACTCAAATCAAATAAAAATTATTCATTATATGAAGGGGCTGTTCTCCCTCCTCAATACTTTGCTCTTCAAACTAAAGTTTGACTGTTTGTCAAAATTTTTAAGAAAGACAGCTGAAACACAGGGGTCACTAAGTTAGAATAGGAAGCTATTTCAAAAGTGCTAAAAACTTTACCGTGAAGAGTCAGGTACGGAGAGGGGGGCAACTCCTTTATTGCGAAAACTTTTTGTTCGTTTTGAGTTATAGCGTTGTTCATTATTTTCAGATGAAAAAACTTGTTTTTTTTTATTGAATCAAACAGTTAGTGGTAACAAACTCCAAAAAAGAGCGACTCAATAATTTCAAATATGTAATTTTAATTAAATTTAATCTTCTCCATTAAAGGCTACGAGCATGAGAGAATTTGCCGATTTTCGAAATAGTGTGAAAATACTCCCTGAGAACCATAGAATCTTAAAAAAAAAGTCATACCATCAGATTTAGCTTATCAAAAAACCCTACTGTAGATATTTTAAGCCTCTGTCTGTAAAACTTTGGAATTTGTATTTTTTTTGCCAGATTAGGGATGCGTTTTTTTTTGTTTTTGTTTTTTTTTTCAGAGGTGATCGTATCGACCCAGTGGTCCTAAAATTTCATAAGAGGGCTCATTAGAACAGAAATTAAAGGTTCTAGTGCCCTTTCTAAGTAACTAAAAAGATGGGGGGAACTAGCCCCCTCCCCGACCGTTTTAACCATAATCGTCCGATCAAAATATTTAGATTGCCATTTTGTTCATAGTAAATGAAACGCCCAAAAACCACGCCTTCAAATGTAAAATTACCCCTCATAGCCCCAAAGGAAAAGTCTTAAAGTTATAAAAATTTGCCCATTTTTTACGTATAGTATTTGCTAGCGGGAAGTATGTATACATTTTCGAATGCGGAGAAGTTGAAAATATTCTCCTGGAGGGTTTTCTACAAGGGATTTTTCCAGGGGGTGAACTTGCCAGGAGAAATTATATACGGGGAAATTTACCAGAATTCCTAAGCAAAATTCTTTTTATATGTCTTGCTTTCTCTTTTTCGTCTCAATTTTCCACATGGAGTTGTTAAGGATAATTTCCAGGGTGAATTTTCACCGGGATTGAAGTGTTAGACAATATTTCCGTTGGGAGGGGGATTTCCCTATAGAGGTGGGGCCAGATTTAAAAAACGATCGGAAATTAAATTAAAATCCAGTTTTTTCAAATGAAATTAAGAAGCAACATTAAAACTTAAAACGAACAGAAATTATTATGTATATGAATGGGATTTCTCCCTCCTCAACACCTCATTTTTTAAGCTAAAGTTTGAATTCCGTCCCAATTGCTTAAGAATATTTCTTGAAACACTTGGGTCGTTTAATTAGAACAATAAGAAGCTTTAAAAAAAAGCTCTAAAAACTTTAGCGTAAAGACTGAGGTGTTGAGGAGGGGAAAATCTCCTTCATATCCGAATAATTTTTGTTCGTTTGGAATTTTAACGTTGCTCCTTACTTTCATATGAAAAAAAGCTTTTTTTTTATTTAATCAAAGAGTTCATGGTAACGAACTGCAAAAAAGGAGCGACCCAGCTCAATACTAACCGACACTCTAAAGACGGATTTTTTATACGAATACATGTATCAAAAGAATTGATATTATGTTGATTTCAAATATATAAATTTTATTAAGTTTAATCTTATTTATTAAAGGCTACGAGCATGAGAGAATTTGCCTGATTTTCGAAAAACATTGCTACCACGTGTCATAGAATCTTAACGAAAATCATACCATCAGATTTAACGTATTAGAAAACAATAGTGTAGAGGTTTCAATGCTCTATCTGTAAAAAATTTGGAATATCGTATTTTTTGTCAGATCTGGGATGCATTTTTTCTGTTTTTTGTTTTTTTCAGGGGTGATCATATCGACCCAGTGGTCCTAAAATTCCGTGAGAGCACTGAATAGAACAGAAATAAAAAGCTTTAGTACCCTTTTGATGTAACCAAAAAGAGTGGAGGGCAACTAGCCTCCCTCCCCGACCGTTTTTTCCAAAATCATCCAATCAAAATTTTAAGATAGCCATTTTGTTCATCATAACTGAAAAGCCCAATAACTATGCCTTCAGATGCAATATGAACCCCGACAGTCCCAAGGGAAAGGTCTTTAAGTTATAAAATTTCCCCATTGTTTACGGACAGTATTTGCTATTGAAAAGTATGTATACATTTTCGTTGTTTTATATCTTGTTATTAAATAAAAAAAAACTAATTTTTTTTAGCTGAAAGTAAGGAGCGACATTAAAACTTAAAACGAACAGAAATTACTCCGTATATGAAATGAGTTGTCCCCTCCGCAATCCCTCGCTCTTTACGCTAAAGCTTTTAATTGTTTTAAAAAGTAGAATTGTGGCAGAGTCAAACTTCAGCGTAAAGAGCGAGGGATTGCGGAGGGGACAACCCATTTCATATACGGAGTAATTTCTGTTCGTTTTAAGTTTTAATGTCGCTCCTTATTTTCAGCTAAAAAAAATTAGTTTTTTTTTATTTAATTTCAGAACGTTTTTGAATTAATGCATGTTTGGTTTTGGCTCTCCGCACATAAATTATTAAAATGAAACTTGTATATTCATTCTTTCTTTGGCTAAATGGCTTTCTCTTAGTTTTGATCAGACGATTTTTAGAAATAAGGGGTGGAGAAGGAGGCCTAGTTGCCCTCCAGTTTTTCGGTTACTTAAAAAGGCAACTAGAACTTTTAATTTTTAATGAACGTTTTTATTAGTAAAAAATACACGTAACTTAAGAATTAACTTACGTAACAAACTTTCATAACCTTATATTTTTATTATGTATACGAGGGGGTTTGTACCCTCGTTAATACCTCGCTCTTTACACTAAATCGTAAGTTTTGTCCCAATTCTTTAAGAATGACCCCTGAATCAGAAAGGCCGTAGAATAAATAGTTGAAATTACTAAAAATACTTTAGCATAAAGAGCAAGGTATTTATCTCCTCCTAAATACCTCGCTCTTTATGCTAAAGTATTTTTAGAACCCCTCATATGCGTAATTATCTCTGTTCGTTTTAAGTTTCAACGCTACTTCTTCCTTTCATTTGAAAAAACGTTTTCATGTTTATTTTTCATTGTTTTCTTATAGTAATTCTAGAGAACCCTGCGCCCTTTTCATTGAATGTTTCTTCCCCCATGACAGATTCCTCCAAGGAAAGATCCTCCAAAATAGCCCCCTCTCCTCAACCCCACCCCCAAACAAAATAAAATCCCCCTGAAAACGTCTGTACACTTCCCAATAACTAATACTGTATGTAAACACTGGTCAAAGTTTGTAACTTGCAGCCCCTCCCCCAGGGATTGTGGGGGAGTAAGTAATCCCCGAAGACATAGTTAATATGGTTTTCGACTATGATGAACAAAATGGCTATCTCAAAATTTTGATCCGTTGACTTTGGAAAAAAATGAGCGTGGGAGGGGGCCTAGATGCCCTCCAATTTTTTTGGTCACTTAAAAAGGGCACTAGAACTTTTCATTTCCGTTAGAATGAGCCCTCTTGCGACATTATAGGGCCACTTGGTCGATACGATGACCCCTGGGGAAAAGAAAAAAAAAACAAAAAAAAAAACAAACAAATAAACACGCACCCGTGATTTGTCTTCTGGAAAAAAAATACAAAATTCCACATTTTTGTAGATAGGAGTTTGAAACTTCTATAGTAGGGTTCTCTGATACGCTGAATCTGATGGTGTCATTTTCGTTAAGATCCTACGACTTTTAGGGGGTGTTTCTCCCTATTTTCTTAAATAAGGCAAATTTTCTCAGGCTCGTAACTTTTGATGGGTAAGACTAAACTTGATAAAACTTATATATTTAAAATTAGCATTGAAATGCGATTCTTTTGATGTAGCTATTGATATCAAAATTCAATTTTTTAGAGTTTTGGTTACTATTGAGCCGGGTCGCTCCTTACTACAGTTCGTTACCACGAACTGTTTGATAAGTAATATCCTCTTTGTCAGCCAATTTTTTCATATTCTTGACCTTGTGGAAATGTATCCTTTCCAGAGAGATTCCAATACAACTGCTGGATAAAAGTGTTGTTGGAAATGATTTGAAAATGTGGATAATAATTGAAGGAAACCTGATAATGTGGTCAATAAGAACACGCTGCATTTATAAAGTAAGACTGTCATTGTTTCGATGCGTTGTTTTTAGATTTTATTTATCCTGGGGCCATATCTGGAACCATCAGGGGGGGGCATTATCAAGAAAGCAGCCATAGTATTATAAGGAGCCTAAATAGGAATCTAATACTCCTACTTTGTCAAAAACGCATTAAAAAAACTCAACTGAGGAAAAATCGCATTTGGAAACTGACTCAAGAATAGTAACTATTGTTTTAGTCTGAATGACAAAGCTCATTGCGAAAATAAATTTGTCACTTTTCCCAAAAATTCCAAAACAAAAATATAAATTATTAATAAAAAAGCCTTCAAGTTGGATCTAGTAGGGGTGTAAGGGTCAAGTTGGATCTGATCCCCCAGGGGCGTCTTGTCTGTTCTAGAGGTTTGCGGAATTCGAATAAAGCGAATTCGGAATTCTGCGAATTGCAGAACCTGGAGTATTAAAAGAAATAAAAATAAAGCCAGGAATAGAATTCACCTGCTTGGTGAATTCTATATTCAAAAGGCAAAACATTTACAAACATTTTCCTTGGGTAGCTCCGTGCAAGTTTAAAAACTGGAATTTAACCCTAAGGCTTACAAAGAAACATACCATAGAACAGAAATTATTCAGTATATGAGGGGGGTTTTCCCCTCCCCTCTCCTCATGCTAAAGTTTATCAGTACTTTAAAAATCGCTCTGATCCTAATTAAACGACCTTTGTGTTTCAGGAGTTGTTCTTAAAGACTTGGGATAAAACGTCAAACTTTAGCATAAAGAGCGGGTATTTTGGAGGGTGGAGTCCACTCATATACGGGAAAATTTCTTTTCGTTTTAAGTTTTAACGTTGCTTCTTACTTGAGTAAAAAAAATTGCTTTTTATTTCCAAAACTTTTTGGCAACTGAATAATTCTTAAAATAGAACAAACGTCGAGCAATTGACGGCGCACCGCTGCTGGGCATGGTTGTGTTCACCGCCAACAACAAGCAGCACGTTAATTGTTTTTCTTTGTTAACAAGTTAATTTTAGTGTTAAACTTTGTTAGCATGTTAATTTTTATTAATTTTTAATTTTTGTTAAATTTTGTTAACATGCTAATTTTTGTTAATTGTTAATTTTTCTTAATTTTAGTTATATTTTGTTAACAAGTTAATTCTTGCTAATTAGTTAAATTTTGTAATGTTAATTTTTTTCATATTCAATGCCCTAGAACCTTTTGAAAATAAAAAAGTAGGGTTTTTTGTTTTTCCTTTGGATTTAGTCAATCACAACAAATTTACCTCCCCCTTTAAACCTAACTTAATCTCACCTAGCCTCGGAGGGCTGAACTGAATTCGGGTCGAATTTAATGAAATTCGAATGCAATTGGGGTAGTCAAATGTGGTTGAGTGGCAGGAGAGTTGAGTTAAATGAGGTCCAGTTAAAGAAGGGTTGAACTGCATGGGAACTGAGTTGAATGACGGTTTAGTTGTGTGGGGATATAGTTAAAAGAAGGTTGGATTGACCGAGGTTTGACTTGGATGAGGGTTGAGTTGAATTATTTGAGTTGAATGGGATTGGGTTAAACGTCGTTTGAGGTACATGAGAGCCAGTTCTTTTGGTGAAAGATACAGCTTGGGTGTGGGCTTTCAAAAGAAATTGGTAATGCAAATATTAAACAAATATTCAACCAACTATTAGATTACTTCGAACAAAACACGATACAAGATTAATTCAAACAAATTAGGTTTGTATAATTACAGATTAACTTTTTAAAAATAGCGTTAGATGAAACACCTTCTTTAAATAGATTTGTTTTCATGACCACAGTCATCCGCTTTTCCAATAATTTTTTTCCAGAGATTTCTCAACCCCCCTCAATAGAAAAAAAATAATAAAGACTTGCTTGGACGAATTTCTGCTTTGACCAATGTTTGGGCAACATTTTGTTAAAATGTATAAGGATTTAATCAGCAGATGTTGCTTTCAGATTATTTGGTCGCCCTACAGATAATAATTTTCAGGGATTATTCTTGCGTAGAAACAATTTTATAAAGACGATGGCCTGCTGAAGACCATATAAGACTTATTCCCTATACCTTATCTTGTTAACTGAAAAATAATTCGTCACTACTACAACAATTTCATTCAATATATTTAAAGATTTGTGAGTATGGTCTAGTAAAAAATATTAACAGGCTGTACAATGGGACAACCGTTAGTATGCTACCCCGAGCATCTGAAGTCAATTTTGCTTAACCCAATTAACTTTTTGATACAAGAGTCATTCAAGGAGTAAACAAATTTTTTAATCATATTGTTTTTCTTCCAGTGATGTGCTTGATCATTTCTAATACTAACTTATTATAATAGTTTAGTTTAGCCAATGGCTGATTTGGCCGAAGACTTTTTTCCTGCAAACCCACAAGTCTACTACAACACATTAATTTGCTGTCTGTTAGGAACATCTAAATTTCATAATTTGGCATTCCCAAATGCCTTTGAATCAAATACAATTTCGGCAAAATCTTTGGCAAATAAACTTCCAAAGCGGATACTCTGGGAACAGACTACCAGATGTCCAAAACTTCCTCAATTTCGCTAACAGACAAAATCAATCAAACGGTTGTTAAGTCTACCAGAGTTCCAATGTTTTTTAACACTTCTGGTGCTTTTATACTAATTGGCCTTGCTTCGTAGTTGCAAATAATGTAAGCAGAACACACGTGTGAAGTGATAAGTGTTTTCATGAAAACCTGCCTTTTTGTTAAAGACTGACAGGGACAATTTTTGAACCAGCTTTTAAGTGCACTGATTCCAAACAACGTGTTGACAGGTCACCTCAGAACATCCAGACTGACACAATTTGTCATTATGATTACAGACCAAGGACTTTACAACGCAGCTGTTGGGGAAATGCTGTAGGAAAAAAAACCTTACAAATATGATGACATGGTGACGGATAAGTGAATGTAGACTATTTTTCTTAACTATTGGGGGAGGGGCCTCCTTTGCTTAAATATTATAGCTTGAATACGCTTATTTTTAGATCAAATCAAAATTAGTCTACTGAAAAAGCATTTGGTATGGATAATAATAATAATTAAATGATCTAAATTTATGACTACAGCTATAAGGTTGTTATGTGATAATTAGTCCTTTATAAAAATGAAATATAAAAATAACGAACTATATTTTTGAGCCCGTGTCCCTTATTATCGGGTAAATTCCTCTTTTCTAAAGGCAAGAACTTCGCAAGAGAGAATGAATGGGTTTGTATTGAAGCCCTATTTTAGTCTTCTCAAGGGCCTGCTAAATCTTGCAATTAATTTGTAGTTTATGGATAAAGTTACTTCAACTTTGGGGTTCCAGTGGCTTTATTGGTCTACGTCGTCACGTTATGGTGAAAGAGGTAAACTTAGCTCTTTTCTGTATATGCTTTCTATTAGTTAGTTCTTGTTTAGAGTTCATCTAGACAGTATTGAGTTTGATATTAGTAATAGTGATTTGAGTTAGAAATAGTAATTTGAAATTAGGTGAGATATATTTCTATGATTGTATTGATTATTTTCCCCAAACCCTGGTAGGGCTAGGAAGACGACATTAAGAGTTTTCCGTCAATGACAGTTTACCAATGTAATAAAATACTAGGTGCTTGTGTGTTATAGCGATCACACTTAGTTCTTAATCTGTAATGACCGGTTTTCTGTTTCCAATCAGAGATAATCAGCTTAGCCTGAGCCAGAAAAACTAATTTGCAGATATATTCTAAATAAATATTTGATAAATAGAGGTGGTTAGGTTAGGTATTTAATATAATATGTTCTGGGCGGCCTGCCTTCCATAATTCTCTCTTTGTATTTTCCATAATTTTGCTATTAAAGCATTATATTTTCATCATATTTTGGTATATTTCATTAGGATTAACCTAACTTCACTCATTTGATGTAGGCGATCTAACACGTAAGTATCAAATATTAATAAAACATTTTACTAATAAAATATGAAAATAAATATTTTTTTTTAAATTAATATATTTCAATAAAAATAAAAAATAATTTTTCTTACGTATGAAAAGGCCTAGGAATATACAAAAGTTCAAAAAAGTATTTAGGGAATAGTATTTAAGGATGATGCGTACATTCCACAAGGCTCTTCATAAATTGGGGTAGCTTTAGCCCCCCCCCCCCAAAAAAAAAAGATGGCTTTAAGCATTATAGGTAAATATGTTGTATTTAGATCCAATGGTGCGATTTGTTTTGACTTGCATGCTGTTATTTCCTAAGATATTCCAGATGTTAACCTAATTAGGGTGGATGCACGCGTTGGCGTGTGACAGTTAATGCGTTTGTACTGGAGAAATAATTGTCCTCTGTCAAGGGACTTGTTTAAGAAAAATCTTTTAAGAACCCTCTTATTCGAAATGTAATTTCGCAAATGACTTATTTGAAGTATGTTGCTTAAATGTTAACAACTAACAGACACTTTTGGTAGATTCAAAGTTGTGTGCGGTTAAGAAAGTTGCTCTTTGATTCTCATTGAAGTAACTCGCATAGCTGCTTTTCCCTACGTGGATAAGTAGCGACAATTGTATTTATTATATTTGGTGGTGGTTTTTATTTGTTTTTAGATTAGTTTTCTTTTAATTTTCTATCTTGTGCTGAAGACACCTTGTTTTATACTGGCGAAATATCCGCGTTGTTTTGGTCTTTTAATTCTACTGGCCGTCGTCTCGTTTTAAGTTTTCTTTGTGTAGAGTTTTATCTCTCTTGATTGTTTATTAAGAATCTAGAAAGCAACATATCAGTCATAGGTTCATTGTCTCGAAATTTAATTTGTTTATTCCACTTGGTCTTATCGTACAATATAAATACTTTTTTGAGACTGTTTCAGTGTCTCCACCGTCTGTAAATTTTCAGATACATTTCCACAGCTGAGCGATTTTCTGCTAGTGAGTCCCCAGAATCCTCTAATTTTTCCTGAAAATTATTGCTTATTTCCAAAATCTCCCTTTTTTGAAATTTTTTCTCTCCTAAATCTTCCAAATTGTCTAATTATGTTTTCAAAACAACTGTTATAACTTTTTTTCGAATTAGACAGCCTTCTGAGACTAAGTTAGTCAAAGTATGTATGTGCTTTTGTATGTATATTTTGTTAGTATATATGTTCTTTTGCTTTCAGCAGCAATGCTTGATTAGGTACCTTGTTATGGGTCAAATCAATCAAATAAAATTAATCATTAAACAATAATCACAATTGCTTAATTTTATTGCATATATGGTAAAACATGAAACAAATCATAATTTTAAATGCTTGAAGAATAGGTCAGAGGAGTTCTAAAAGTATGGATCCGAGAAAGCTCCCCAAAATCCCTATTCCTTTGAAATTCCCAAAATTGCTTCGAAAACTCCTTGAATTTCCCCAAATTTTGATTGATCAAAGTAGGGTGCTGGGCTGTTCAGTCAGGTAGTCCGAGCTAGACGTGTTACAGTATTAATTTAAAAAAAAAAACTTTCCGAAAAAAGCTTTCAATGAAAAATAAAGAGCCATACTAAACTTTAGACCAAAAGAAATAAGTCATGTAATCATTCTATCTAAAAAACAGTCAGAGACTACTGTCAAAGAATAAACGAAACACAAAACAAACAGAAATTAAAATAAGAGTAGTGATGCCTTAATACTTCTTGTGAGGCCCATAGCCACTACTCCATTCTTCCTTTAATGATTTAAGTTTAAAGGCGATCCCCTCAAGACGCAGGTGTTTTTTAAGAGACACGGGTGCGTGTTACGTTATAAGGAGTATTTCCTAAGAGACGCAGATGTTAATTACCTAATAGCTTCCTTTTAAAAAAACCTGCAAGGGCCAGGGCTTCCTCAATTCAGAATTACCGTGGTCATTGCGTAATGATGGGGGGGGCACACGTGGGATGTAACGCAATCTTACAATTTAGCGTTACTTAATGGCGATACACATGTGGCTGTTACGTAATGGTTGCCCACACGTGAGATGTCACGTAATGGCAGTGCATACACGGGGTATTACGTATTAACGGTGCACATATGGCATATGACGCAATATTAGATGTGAGCGTTACAAAATGAAGGGAACAACGTAGGTGTTATGTAATTACAATGCACGCTTGGGATGTTACGTAATGACAGCGCACACGTGGGCTGACTGTACACAAATCTATGTTACATAATACTTTAAGAGAATTTTTTCTTCCAGATTTCCTTCTCGTTCAAGAAGTTTTTTTTTTATTCTGTCAAGGCGTTTTTTTCTTTAAAGGTACTTTTTTCTTTTGAGTTTTCATTTTTCTTTCAATAAGTTTTTCTCAGGAAACCTTTACATTACAATGATTTTTGTCCCCATTAGGATTCGAAAGGCCATTTTCATACAATGGAATGGAGCTTTAACCAAGTGGACTATTAAAGCCTTACTATTATTATTATTCAGGAAATAGATACTACGAAATAGTCAATTCCAAGCACGGGGGAATTCCCATGTCCCACTTTATAGAATGATTAAGCTATTGATTATGTGTTTCCTATTACTGCAATAATTGAGATGCAGATGGGAAAATCTATTACTAGAGTTTGGTTCCTACAACTTAGAATAGTTTACAGAAGGAGCAGCGATACTTGGAAATCATCCTCCCTACATAGATACCACGTTTTAATTTTATAACGGCCATTTAAAATGTACCTTTTTCATAACAGGACAATTCTCCCCTTTGAACTTAAATTCCCTTATACATTGAGATATTTAAAAAAATGGTATAGTGAAAGAAAAATAAAATGAAACTTAACTATTCAGCTGTCAAATTGACAATCTTTCTTTTTATTGTCCTATTCAACTAAATAAAATAAACATGTTTGAAAAATTTTCGTCATAAGAGAATCTTATCAAATAGTGCGTGATAAAAAATGGAAGTAAAAAGTAACTTGGGGCAAATTTTTACTTTTACCAAAAGAAAAAATGCAATTCTCATGACAATTGCTACACCGGGAGTATTTTCTTTTAATGTTGATTCGAAACAAATAAAATTCTTTCAGTTTATTGTTACCCACACAAAACAAAAAATCCGAGAAAATTTGCCTGATTTTTGAAAAAAGGGGAAATAATCCAAAAAAGCAAGCGATCTCACTGAAAATTCCTTTATTAGATACATTATATCAGAGAACCCTACCGTAGAGGTTTCAAGCTCCAATTATTAGAACGTGGAATTTCGCACTTTTTTGATTTATTAAAATTCGATTTAAAATTCTGAGAAGCTAATTGATTTCAAAGTATCAATAACTATGTTTTAGGCTTCCCAGTGCGAAAAAATAATCCAACATGTTGGCAGCACTGGATTCAACCAAGTTGATTCGTTTTATTTCTAATGAAGTTATGCTACGTTTCGTTACCTGTAATTGCGTATCAGCAGCTATAATGGGGGAGGGAGTGAGTCATTACTTAGGTGGGGGTAGGGTAGATTCCTAAAAAAGTATGTTTTAATGGGCAAACTGCTTACTCTTCATGATGCTTCAGATAAATTTTGAAAAAGGTAGGGGGGAGTAGGAATTAATTAAAACAAATTGACTTGTTACTGGAAAAAATTTAAAGCACTAAAAAGCTTTTGTTTAATGAGCAAGGTGTTGAGAAGAGGGCAGCCCCCCTTATATACAGAGCAATTTCAATTTGTTTTAAGTTTTAGACTTGCTCCTTACTTTAGTTGAAAGCCTTTTCTATTTGTTTAATTACATTTTATGAAACTGTAAAGTTTTATGAATACAATGTTTTTGGTAAAGCAGAAAAAGCATTAACAGTTTAATGATCTCTGTTCGGATTTTGATGGGTAATCAAACGGTTTGTGCTAACTAACTGTAAGCATGGAGCGACCCAACTCAATAGTAATAGAAACTCTAAAAACAAGAATTACGATACCATATATATATATATATATATATATATATATATATATATATATATATATATATATATATATATATATATATATATATATATATATATATATATATATATATATATATATATATATATATATATATATATATATATATATATAAAATTGGCTTGTTGTGCTGATTCCAAATATATAAGTTCCATTAAATTTAGTCTTACCCACGAAAGCTAAGAGCCTGAGAAAATTTGTCTGATTTTTGATAAAAGGGAGTAAAGACCCGCTGGAAGTCATAGAGTATTGATGAAAATCACACCATCAGATTCAGCGTACCAAAGAAGTTAGAGTACCCTTCTTAATTTACCAAATAAATGGAGGACAACTAGGCCCCTTCCCACGTCACTTTTTTCCCAAAATCGTCCTTTCAAAAGTTTTTGATAGCTATTTTGTTCAGCATAGTTGAAAGGCCCCATAACCATGTCTTAGGAGATAAAATGACCTTCACAGCTATTGGGGAAAGGTTTTTAAGTTATTAAATTTGCTCATTGTTTACGTACAGTATTTGTTATTAGGAAGGATGCATACATATTTCAGGTGGGGAGGGGAACATGAATTTCTGCTGGACGAATTTTCCACGAGGATAATTTTCTGTGTAGAGAGAAGTTTCCAGGGGGCAAACTTTTCAGGAGAATTTTTGTACTGGGTGAATTTGCCAAAGTTCCTATACGAATTATTATACGTCTTTATAAGTCTTTCAATAAGTCTTTATAAGTCGATTCAATTTTACGCGCGAAGATGCTAAAGGTTATTGCCGGGGTAAATTTTCACCCGTATTGAATTATCACGAGAACATTTCTGTGGGGAGGGAGATTTTTTCGTGGAGGTGGAGCTAGATATCTGGGTGTTATTTAAAAAAACGATCAGAAATTAAATTAAAAGGCAAGTTTTTTCAAAGGAAGGTAGGGAGTAACATTATAATTTAAAACAAACAGAAATTATTACGTTTATGAGGAGGTTTTTTCCTCCACAACACCTCTCTCTTAACGCTAAATTTTAAATTTTGTCTCAATTCTGTAAATATGACTCCTGAAACACAAGGGTTGTTTAGTTAGAACAATAAGTAACTTTTTTTAGTGCAAAAAAACTGTAGCATAAAGAACGAGGTGTTGAGGAGGGTGCAACCCTCCTCATATACGTATTAATTTCTGTTCGTTTTAAGTTCTAACGTTGCTCTTTATTTTCAGTTGAAAAACTTGTTTTTGTTTATTTAATGAAACTTAAAGAAAAAGATTCTTATAAAGGCAATTTTAAAAGTATGTCAATTAAATTAAATTATTTAAAAATGAGAAAAGTAAGTAATTACACAAATAAACAAAACAATAGCCTACTTACAAAAACTGTGATATAAACTCCCACTATTCAGTTTCTTTGAATAATGCGAAAACGCTGAACGGATATTATTTAACAATATCAACAGTTTTGAATTTGGTTATCAAACACGAAAATATTTAATGCCTTTAGTCTCGGTGTTTGTAAAAAGTAACTGATTAGCAAAGTAGTTTGTTCGGGCTAAAATATTAAAAAACTAAAAATTTTTTAGTTCAATGTTTTCAATTTAATTTTGAATGAAAAAACCATATATTTGACACCTTTATACTTCATAACTGTAGAAAAAACCTTCGTAAAGTGACAATTAAATAAATACAATCACTCCTGGAAAAAAAAAATGATAATAAAACATAAAAACGTTGACGGCATTTTTTTTTTTTTTTTTTTTTTTTTTTTTTTTTTTTTTTACCGAAATTACCCCTTATTAAGTGTTTTTCCTTGTGTTTTCTATAATTTTAAGAACTTTTTTGTGCACTAATTACTAACAAACAAATACAATAAAAACAATACAAGCACTAATTACTAATAAACTAATACATATTTAGGATCACAATAAAATGCTCATTCTTTGATTTAACGTTATCAACAGTTAGGCTCTTATATTTTCGTTATTGACAAGGATCGTTATTTACTTACCATTCATCACTATGAAGAATTCGATTGGCTACTGCAACCACATCATATGGAAAAAATGTTTGTGGAAAATTGGAAAGGGGTCACTCAGTCACAAATTAGAACTTATATTTTCCATATTAAGGATCAAAATCTATTAGCAGGCAACTAAAAATTGGGCAGCACACATTTTTTCCACGGTTTTTCCCTATTCTGCTCTCTTTCCCTTGGTTTCTGTATAATTACTTTATAGTCCCAAATTTCCAGTTGTCTTGAAAAAATAACGTCATCAAAGCAAAGCAACTTATTTTACAGGCTAATAAACTGATTTTTCCTGTGTTTGAACTAATAAAATGATCAAAAAATTATGAAATGTTTTCAAATTGGTGTGCGAAATAATGTCATAATTAATTTTGATTCTTGGTATCATTTATTTTGAGATTGGTTAAAAATATTAACCAAAAAAGTTCGTACTTCAGAGATTTTTTATTAGCTGAATTAGTCTGCTGATTCTCCTAAGATTGAGCAAATCACACATAGCTATCAAAGATTCAATCCTGACTTATTGCTTCACACGGGCAATTGTTCTGGTTTATTAACTAGATCTCATTTCGGAAACTGTACTTGCTCCCTTATAGCTAAACATACAAAAATCTAACTGAATGACTGATTAACTGCAGTATTTCTTTCCCCAGACGGCCATTACAGAGAATTACTGCCCTACAAGACGAGGGTTACAAACCATTTAAGTGCTCTTTAGATGTAAACATCGTAGGGGTGGCAAACTAAATGGCTTCCCAACAGCGTTTCCAGAAAACACCAAAATTCCAAGAAACTTGAAACTTACAAAGGTATTTTTAAGGAGTTGTTGCTAGAAACGATTTTTTAATTTTTATTGTGTGAGAAAATTCAGCTTCAAATCTAATCATCTATGAGTTGAATTTTCGTTTTTTGTGTTTTTTTTAGTATAGCTCAATAAAAATCAAAAACCAACGGAATAAATAATGCAATCATAAACAACTAAACAGTTGTGACAGTTATGTGACAGTTGTGACAGTTATGGAGCACAACTGTAACAAACCGGAGCAAAAGAGGAAGAGGAGATGTTCAGCTGTAAGTGGAGATTTTGGTTTTCAATATAGACATTTACCAGTTCAAGAAACCAAGCCGAAATAAGCTGTAGTGTGGACCAAAATACCCTGAAATTCATTTGCCTCAGAGGCATGTGAGGTATCATTGTGGCTATAGCAACAAAACCTGTTTGCCTCTTCGTTAGTTCTCCTTCATATTTTAAGAAGCATATATATTACCGTGAATGTCCGTAAATTGGTGAATGTTGACATTCACCGATGGATGTCCAAAATACCTTTTTTTTCCTTGGATTTAGTCATTGTTGCCAGTCAACTTTTCAATTTAGTGCAAGTTTTGATGATGACAGGTTAGGTTAGAATAGATAAGGTTTCGTTAGGTGAGGTTAAGTTGGAACAAACCAATCCTAACCTAATCTAACCTGACCTAAACTAAACTTATATAATCTAACATCACTTAAACTTTTACCATCATAGCTTGCATAAGACTGAAAAGGCTGACTCGCAAAGCTAATTGAATCCAAGCAAAGAAAAAGAAATTTCGGACATTCACCTGAGAATGTCGACATTGACCTGATTTTGGACATTCACGGTAATATATACTTCTCTGAAACTATGCTCAGCACATTAAGACCGATTATAGTCCCGTAAGTAATTTACTTTTAACCACTTTTATAGTACCTTTTTTTGGTCTAACAAGAATTTGCAACAAAAGGGCAAACAAAGCTAGTGCTTACATTCAAAATAGATTTTCACGAAACAATAAGTATATAATTGTTGCTACTAAATTCGGTCCGTAACATGATAAAAAAAAAATATCCACAGTAAAACTGCTGGTTCTAATATACCATTAGCCTATATGTCTATTTATTTGTTGATGCAGGCTATTGATTCTTTTGTAATTTAATTTCAAAATTCGATTGAAAATCCTACTATCTCTTAGCTTTCTGGAGACTGGTAAGAATTACCAAATGATGACCTTGCCAACGTGCCACAATGACAGGTGAAAAAGTACTTGCTTTTACCTAAAAAGTGTGACAAGCCAAAAATTTTGGTATCCATGGTGATACGGGTGGAAAGTTGAAGAATTATATACTAAGAGGAGTTTTAGATCAGAAGCACGTTTTCACAGCACTAGTTCAGTCAGTGAAAGACCACCTTTAGTAACGAAAAAGTATACGTTCCCATAGCAACCAATCACAGGCTCGGTGATACAAAATCAAACGATAAAGTGAAAATTACTGAAAACAACCATCCTAACATCAATCAATGAACAATTGGTCAATGCCAATTGGCCAATTAACCACCTTGCCAATAAGTTAGGTGGTCAATTTATTTGGACTCTAACCTCTTTCTGTTCTGAAGTTTCCCGAAGCAAATCTACTTTGGATGTGATTCGGATTAAGGCACGAAAATGCCTCAAGAAACAAACTGGTATATCAACAATAACAAACATCTCTTCTTCCGGTATAAACTTTCCAAATTTTCAAAAGTGGGATCGTTGCGGTCAAATCGTTTACTGATTTGAGAGCAGAGCTTAGCCAAAAACTATGAGCGATTTTCTTAAGCTGGTAGTAGCTGCTGGGCAGTTAGCAGACCAGAATCAATCTCTGCTGCTAAATTCAAAATATTTTTGACCTGAGTGTCAGCTCTTCCCTATCAACATAGTTTGATGGGATCAGCTCAATTTTAAAGGGGATGCTAGTGTTTCTTGTTGTCTCTGGCTTAATGAATCTTTTCAGAAAGGGGTACAGAATGAAGCAGGTATTCTGCAAGGTATTTTGCAGTCCTCGACTAGTGGTAGATTTGGGTCAATGGAAACTGAAACTTTCATTGAATAGCTGCTTCCAATAGCAGCAGCCTCATACTCGCTACCAGCAGCAATTTCCTGCTTCTAATACACCACAACTCGTGGTGTGTTCTTAGCTCATCGATTCTTTCCAGGCTAGTCGCAACATAAGAAATAACATCACGTATAAAACATCTAGGCCCTCGTAAACGTCACGGCAAAACTAATGTCGTATTGTATCAGAATTAACGACGCTTCTTGACTACTAAGGTCCCTGCGTCGGCCCTGCAGTGCATTCCTGCAGCATGATTCGATCTCTGGGTCCCGTATTACCAAGCTAAGGTCAAACCCACTGCGCCACCACAGCACAAAATATCTTGGTTTTCAAGTTGACATTTAGATATTAAGACTAACAGAAATAATGATTGCCATTCCTAAGTTAACTATAAATGGAAATTTTTTCTTTCTAAACCTTTTTCTTATAAGCACATTTTTAAGCTTTTGGTTACTTTGGGATGTTTTGAAGCGTTTCAGTCTTTTCGATGGCTAAAGATGTAATTTTGCCCAAAATCAACTATTGAGTTATGAAAATGTATAAAAAACGGCATCAAGTCATGTATTCAATTTCATTCTAGGTAACTTATGGTGAAAAAGCATATTATAAGCATATAAGTACCATCCGTTTAGCGCGCATTAATTATCTCAATCTCAAATACTGATAAAGTCGATAAAAAGTTTGCAGCTATCAATAGGGCAACTGTTTGATTGTGTCAAATTTTGCAGCTACTAATAGGGCAACTGTTTGATTGTTTTAAATTTTGCAGCTATCAATAGGGCAACTGTTTGATTGCGTAAAATTTCAAAGCTAACAATAGATCAACTGCTTGATTGTGACAAATTTTGCAGCTATCAACAGGGCAACTGTTCGATTGTGTCAGATTTTGTAGCTATCAATAGGGCAACTGTTTGATTGTGTCAAATTCTAAAGCTACCATTAGGGCAACTGCTTGATTGTGACAAATTTTTCAGCTACCAATAGGGCAGCTGTTTGATTGTGTCAGGTTGTGCTGCTACCGATAGAGCAACTGTTTAATTGTGTCAAATTTTGCAGAAACCAATTGGGCAACTGTTTCATTGTTTTAAATTTTGCAGCTATCAATAGGGCAACTATTTGATTGCGTAAAATTTCAAAGCTAACAATAGATCAACTGCTTGATTGTGACAAATTTTGCTGCTATCAACAGGGCAACTGTTCGATTGTGTCAGATTTTGTAGCTATCAATAGGGCAGCTGTTTGATTGTGTCAGGTTGTGCTGCTACCGATAGAGCAACTGTTTAATTGTGTCAAATTTTGCAGAAACCAATTGGGCAACTGTTTCATTGTTTCAAATTTTGCAGATACCAATAGGGCAACGTTTGATTGTATCAAATTTTGCAGCTACCAATAGGGCAACTGTTTGATTGTGTCAGATTTTGTAGCTACCAATAGGGCAATTGTTTGATTGTGTCAAAGATTAAAGCTACCAATAGGGCAACTGTTTGATTGTGTCAAAGTTTAAAGCTACCAATAAGGCAACTGTTTGATTGTTTCAAATTATGCAGCTACCAATAGGGCAACTGTTTGATTGTGTCAGATTTTGCAACTACCAATAGGGCAACGGTTTGATTCTGTCAAACTTTTAGTAGTCGCAAACAACCAGTAAGTCACAACTTCAGCAGTGGGGTGATAACCCTCCTCCTCTTCAGTCTGGTTTGATTTTGTTTTAAGTTTGGACACTAATTTATACTTTTATATTTTATAAGCTTTATGTAAAATTAAAATACTTAATGAAACATAGTTTAAGTGCAATGTCAATTGATTAATTTAGGGAAAAGACGTGATTCCGAGAGTGTTCATGCCTTGAAAAAGCAAAGCGGGTTTAGAGGGAGGAGTCGCTGGTAAAAAAAAAAGAGAAAAAGGTAAAGGATACGGCATTAGACTTTACAGTCCGTACCGGCGGTGTTGATCTCCGTTTCTTGGCCCTTCAGCAAGGAAGTGCAATGGGGGGTTGGTGGCCAGTCATCCTGTGCTTTCGCACACCCTCCTGTTTACCTTCCCCAGATTTCTCCAGGTATCCATTTAGAGCTGGGTCGACTCCGGCTAAGCTGACAGAGTCACGCCACTGACCCCCGTCCCAAACTGAAGAATTGGGTACACTGGGATTCGAACCCGCGTCCTCTCAGACAATGGATCCCGAATCCAGCGCACCAGCCCACTCACGAAGCTACTAAAAACAGAAATACAGCACAAATATAAAGTACATAAATTTGAAGCATTGGTTCTCCAACTGTATTGTGGATTTTTTTTTGTCGACTTAGGCACACATTTTTTAGTTCCTTATATTATGTGAGGGAAAATGTAGCTAAATCTTTAGCTCAATTCTCAGAACCTCCAGTTCTCACCACGCGAGTCGAGATCTCTGGAATGTCACCATACACGATAGTCAGCATGCTAGTTGAGGTCGCTGGAGTAAAAAATTATCAGTAAAAATAATAAACTTCGATGTTCGTTCAGTCAATTGAAAGCTTATGAGGTAATTGACATTTTTTGAATCAATGGATTTGCTGACTTAATGGCTGTTTCAATCCATCTCCACCCTTTTCTGTCGTTTTCTCTTTCTCTCTATATGTCTCCTTTCGACAAAAAAGCTGTAATTGGACTTCCATGCTAAACAAAATAGATCTATTTATAGTGCCTTAGACAAAGAGGCTGGGGATCCTGGGAATTTCAATCTTACCTTAAAATTTATCTTAAAACGTATCTTATATTTGGTCAATTAAAAATAATCGTTAAAAATAAATAAAAGCGTGCTTAAAACCTAAAACAAGCAGAAGAAAATTCATAAGATAATTCAAATTAAAACGAGCAACAGACTATATGAAGCATTAAACGGAAATAAAAAAATAAAAAAAATAATCCCATTATACAGAATTCTACTATGGATGAAACCTAAAACTGACTGACCTTAACATGAATAATGAAGATGAACTTAAAACAAAAACATATAATAACCCCCCTCCTTTAGCTTTTTTAAGTCAGAACGTCAGTTCCACTATACCTAAAGCGATTTGTATTGCAAGTGACACAACAACAAAATAAAATAGTCATGTTCATTAAGGTTTACAAATTAGATTTGTCACAAATAAGATAGCGACTTTCCTCCTCCCATCTTTTAAGTCTTATAAGATTGCATTTCAAGAGTGCTTCACTAAAAGACATATATCTATAACATGTGGTTTTCAATTAAAGAAAATATTATAAAGAAGAAAATGATTTAGTAGAATAACTGTGGAATTTTAACATATTTCTACTATTTTAAACGGACCCTTGTTTGTCAAAACTTTTCCTTTTGTTTCTATTTTATTCGAACGTATGGTAAAATTGTGGCCCAAACAAAAGTTTTAAAATGAGCACGATATTTCCTCGAATCAATTTGTTCAGTGTTGCCAATGCTTTTAGCTAAACTGAAACAGTTTTCTGACTAAGCTTGTACTGCAAGATTACAATTGGATTTGCACCATCTGAACAGCAGGTCAAAATTTACAGTAACAAGAAGAAATTTTCAATAAGCTTAAGCTTAAACAGACATCTGAGTAAACAGATATCTGTTTGAGATAAGCTTTAACAGAAAGGATCAATAGTAGCGACGGGTTTCCAGTTTTAGAGGCGCCCATAGGGGGGGGGGTGTAACAATGAAGCTACTAATACCTCAAGACGTTATTACGTGCACCTGGTTCTTAAAAAATTCTATAGTGCACCTGTAATGTATAGTACCCCTGTACTTTATGTAATAGGGAATATTTTCTAAGAGATGCAGGTGGTTGTTACATAATTGGAGTTGAGGGTGATGTAATCTTGCGTGACTCACTGGATCATACGAATTACTTCAGTGATAATTCTGTATCAGAAGAATAAATATCTACATCTTTTTTTTAAAAGTAAAGATAACATATTTCAAGAAAGCGTTTGTTCATGATAAAGTTGTAGCTATGAACGCTGATAAAAAGAAATATTTGAATTATGATTAACTGGGAATGGGGATCTTATTGGATGTGTATGCGTGCGATGCCATGACAGTAAGGAGTTAAACTTATTTAAAGTACCGAGAAAATTCAAGTGTTATAGAGGTGGATATGCGAGAGTAGCATTTCCAGAGAAGTTACTACTGAAAGAGGACGCAAGCATAAAACCTTTAGTTGATGACGAAGGCCTAATTCTTGCTACTGCTGCTGGCAACATGTTACCCATTGATAGATCCTATTACCATTTTCCTCCTACTATAAACATTCAGTGATAGGTAAAAAGAAGAAAATCATACTCATTTAGCATTATCATGCAACATAAATTGTCTAGGTGCCGAAACTGCAGCCTATGTAAAAATAAGGTCGTAACATATGGTGAAACCATAAGTAAAATAAAAATGGCACTAACGGAGATTATCAGCAAGGAAATTAAAAATGAATTGATGAAAACAAACCCCATGCAAACGTTACTAGCGCCAATGGTAGTTTACCCACGGATACATTCATTGAACCATGAATCAATCTATAAAAAGAAGTAAGTTTGTTACTAGCGAGAAAGAATCCATGTTAGTCTAAAATCAGTAGTGAAAGTGTCAGGATTAAAAATGACTGGATTTGAGAACCAAAAAAAAATCATATGGAGTCTAGCGACTTTGGAAAAATGTTTGATTCTAGATGATGATTTTCTGAAGTCACCTTTTCAAAGGAAAATATTTTGTGAAAAAAATGTTTAACGATATAAAAAGAAATGATTCTTCATCTTTGAAATATTGTATAAAACTTTTACATCATGGGCCAGATGCATTTACTCACTTTATTGATATATTAATTGAAACAAAACAAAATGATATTGTGGTTTTGCTTTTAATCATTATCTAGAAATTTATTTAAGACGGTTAGTTTGCATGGCAACAAGAAAAAAGTAGGAAAATCTTGTCTGAGCAAGTTTTGTGACGTCACTCGATTACTCCTCTTCCTAGAAGACATTCAGTTTCTTCATTCAGTTTCTCAGGCAGTTTCTTTTTAGAAGGGAGACAGTCAACATTGAAAAAATATTTTACAAATGTCCCTTACGTCTGAGCAGCTGGTCATCATGTGAGAATTGTACTGACTGTTGGGGAGGTTTCTTCAACACCCATTTTTATACCCCCCCCCCCAGGGACAACGGAAAATTACCCAGCCCCACTAGCAGAATAAGAATCAACAGCGGAGCGACGCTTCTGTTTCCTGGGAAATAGCGGTACACCTTTTGTTTACCAACAAACCTTTGTTCCTAGAAAAATCATTAGGCATCTAGACTCGATAATGGTTCTAGAAAATGATGGAAAATCCTTTGTTTGCTGACAAGTAATGGTGATGTGTGTGAAGCATGGAAATATTGGGTGTTGATCAATTAGAACCGAACCCATACTTGAGGGGATCCTGAAGGTTTTTTCCTGGTCCTCGTAGGTTTTTAAGCAATTAAAGAAAACTTTTGAATAACTAAACAAACCTTATTATGTAACAACCAAAGAAACCCTGAAATAAACAAACCTAGGCTCTCACAGATTTTTAAGTAATTAAAACATGCATCGTTCAGAAAACATTCCCTAATACGTAAAGTACAGGTGTACTATACCGTTACAGGTGCGCTATGGTATCGCATAAGACCCAGTTGCACGTAGTAACAGAGGTACTAATGCCTCATTTTTACACCCCCTTTCTGTCTCCTTAAAATCATTATGCTGTCACTACTATTAATCAAAACGAAAACGTACCATAAAATTTGCCTTGTACGGAACAATTTCCAAATGTCACACATTTTACCAGGACCTATAAATTTTACAAAAAATGGTACATTGCGTACAACGATAACGCTGGATCTATTTAGATAGATAGATAGTTTATTTTACCCTACCATCAAAACAACAACATGGTGGAGTATAAAGAAAAAAAATAATAAGGAAAAAGAAAAAGACGAAAAAAAAATACTTCACGATTAAACGATTAGATTACATTCACTATATACATTCATAGCTTGTCAATGATGTGCAACGGAAGGAAATCATAAAGGTGCTCAAGGGCACCTTTTCTAGCATGAATTTCCTTTTCTGACACAGCTTCACGTGGATCTGGAATTTGATACCTATTCAAAAGAAACGAGTTTTTCAGGAATAGCGGTATGCGTATCAAAACTTTAAATATCTACATAACGCGGACCTAACTTTCAGTCTCTCTTTTTTGTGCACAATTTCCAAAGCGGGAAAAGGTACAGAACACATGGTAATGCCACTGCTCTGTACAGTCTCGCCAAAATTTGCTGATTATAAGAATACTTCAGTGGGGCTAGTTTAGCATAGCTCACTCGCAGGTTAGACTTAAGGGTATCAAGGCAAAGAGTTCTAGTAGTTTTCTTATATCGGCCGTACAGAAGACCTAAATATTTGAGCGAAGAAGACGGTGCGATAATAGCACCATCTACGGATACAGTTGGTGCTGGTGGCTCTCGTTTCGCATAGCTGAAAACCAGAAATTCAGTTTTCTGGCCATTAATTTGTAGACCAATAGCGCAATAACCAAATACAAGCTTATCTAAATTATTCTGCAATACACTTACTGAGAAACTCAACATAAGTAAATCATCAGCATAGCTTATTAGACTCAAATCAGAAGTATCAAAGCTTAGTCTGCCAGAAATTTGTTTTGTAACCTTAGAAGTCAACGTGTTAAATAATATCGGACTTATGACGGAGCCTTGTCGAAGTCCTCTCTTTAGTTTAACTGGCTCACTGAGTTTTTCAAGGCCAAGTTTCACTCTTATATACTAATTAGAGTACCAAGATGATAACATAGCTACTATGTGAGCGTTCACACCGGCGGGTGGTTGGGGTCACCACAATCACGAGCTCTGTCTCTCCGTGGTGATCCAGTGTATTTTATTCGTTATGCGTATTATATTAATAAATTGAACTTGAACATTTAGCAAGGTCTGGAATACATCAGACTGGATTACTGAATCAAATGCAGCGGAAATATCAACACTACATATACGTACAGATAACCAAAGTGAATCAGCCTTGGCAAGAATGCGCTTTAGAAGTCTATGGGTGAAAGCACAGCTGAGATGTTTTCGGAACCCAAACTGCCTATAGTCTATCACACACTTCGATATAATTTTGCGAAGGACCAATTTTTCCAGCACCTTGCTCAACATACTTGAGACAGTAATCGTCCTGTAGCCTCCATACTCATTTGTGTTTTTTCCTTTCTTCAGGATGATTCTAACAACTCCGGTACAAAACGATTTGGGGACGGTGGCACTATCTATCCATATTTGAAAAAGTAGTTGCACATGCTGGAACAAAAGCGGAGAACTATTGCGCAAACGATTACCACTAACACCCTCAAGCCTTGTTAACCTTTAACTGGCGAACAGCCCTCAAAACAGCATTCACAGAAATCGAAAAATAATTTCTCTTTTTCAACAGTGAATCAAGACGCGATTTAAGCAATTCATCATATTCCTTTTGCAATGGAGTATCTTTTGACCCGAAGACCTTCGAATAATGTTTTTACTGCTGTTCCTCAGGTATCATGGCAAATGGCTTGGACTGCACTTTACTACTTTTGGATTTTTTCCACATATTTTGTAGGTCACGAATAGCCTTTTCCGAAGCAGTTTCTGCTTCCTTCACTTTCAGCTCATCCACACATGCTTTATATTCTCTTTTTGTTTTACGAAAGAGATTGAAGACATTCCCGGTCCTCGACTTGCCAGAGTCACGCCACACAGAATATCATATCTTAGACCTCCGTTTGGCATGCTTCACGTAAGGATAGTCACTCTATCCTCTTTTCCTTGTACTTTTTTCTAATAGCTGCGCTAGGTACGGCTGCAGTCTCAGCAAGTCTTAGCCCGTGAGTAATTTCAGCGCAGTATGCATTGAGTGCAGTCTTGTCATCACAATCTTGTCATCATCACCATACCTTCCTTTTAGCTTCTAAAAGGAAGGTTTGGAATCGACAATTGAATAAAGACGTACCAATTGATTTTCCAGTTATTCGAAATGAATGGGTATAAAACCGGAAAAGTGAAGATGAAACTGTACTGCATGCAAGATTAGTGAGATTAGATTATTATATAAATAATTAGATTATTGAAATTAGTCTATTAGATGTTAAAATATAATGACTTTAATTCTGTTAATTCTCAGAAATTTTCTTTTTTAAGTTGTAATGACAAAAAAGAAAGTCTTTAAGATATATTTAGTTTTCAGTAAAGCCCAAATGGCACTGTAGCTTTTAGATAGGTTAGATTTGCCCAAGTTTTGTTTGGGGTAATTTCCGTTCGTTTAAAGTTTGAATCGATACTCCATTTTGATTCTTATTCCTTTAATATTTCGTCTATTCTAGCATTGCCGTATCTGTTGCTTTTATATCTGATGACATTATTTATTTTAATTGTGTTTGTTAAAGGTTTTATTTATTCATCCTATCGGTTTTTCATTCTATAGCATTCCATTCTATGACTTTTGCTATTTACTACTTATTTATTCATTCTTAGTCATTCTGTTAGTTTTAAGTTTGACTCGAAATTTGACTCCATTTCTGCTCGTTTTAGCTTTGATTATATTTTTTTGAATTCTGTTTTGGCAGTTTTTTTATAATTAATTTCTGTTATTTTATAGTTGTCGCAGTAATATTACAGTTTAATTAGTACTGGACCTTAATCCGTCTCAGGGGTATATCCTTCGGAAAGCATGGTAAATCTTATTTTGGCAAACAATCCCAAAGAGTTCTGAGCTGATTGGTTAACCATGAAAGAAATCCGCCAAATTTTAAATTTGCCCTCTGACCAGTATTGGCCCTTAAAAATGTCGTTGAAACCTTCAATTTCAGATCGGACAAGTCCCCTTACATTTTCTTATAGCCATGCCTTCCGCACGAAGTGGTGGGAAAAGAAATAAATAGTAATAATACACAGAAAACATATGGCTTTTTACTAAGGCAACACTAATGTACTGCCTCTGATAATGGCTAAATGATAATCCTTTACTTCAATGGTCGTCCCCCGAAATGAATTGGCCTCCTCCTACCGAATCGACTCTCATTAGTTTAGTTTTTAAACTCGTTTATGGAAGATTTTAGATATTTACAAACTGATCTTACAAACTGATTTAATTGTGTTTGATCACAGTCATTGATATAAAAGTGTGTCTGGTTATTAATGGTGCAAGAAACGAGCTGTTTCGCCATCAGAGTTAATGTTTTCACTTTATCTGTTATTGCAGGCAATTAAATTTTAATAATTATCGTCTGGAGCAGTGAGACTGAAAAGTATGTACACATCAATATTGTACCATATTGCATCAATATCACACCTTATTGCACGTCAATATCCATGCAATATTGTGTCTGAAGTTCAAGTGGACGATGAACGTATAGCACAAGATTCGATGAAGGTTGATGCACAAATTTTAAACAACGCTCTATTTTTGGTTGTGCTCTAGTCGTAATTCTTATTTGCTCCTGAGTACCTCTGTTCTACCCTCGTGAGGGTGAGGTTTTATAATTTGCCCATTATACACTTTTCATATAATTCGCTTGATTCGTAATTTTTTGTTTTTTTTTAAGATCAAGTGGACAAATTATGTAATTGTGGTCTTTATGCCAATAAATTCCCTACGCAAATGTCTTACAGGCACTCACTGGACATATACGCTAGGGTAAGAGGCTATGGAATCTACCCTCCACGCCACATGATTTTCCTGATTTTTCAAATACTTTTTAAGAATCTATAAGTTACTAAAAAACTTTTTTCATTGTGCATTCATGAGTTCCATATTAAAATTAAATTCCTGGCATGCCCACCTGTTTTTTACTTGCTTATTTAAAAAACAAACTAAAAACTAGTTATAAATAGCAGTTTTCTAGCTTTTTGTATTTAAGAATAAGAAAAGCATTTCAAGGAGGTACTTCCCTCTTACATCTTTGTTCGTGTAAGCGTAATAATTTGACATTGTGATTTTTGTCAAAAATTAGAAAGGAGCTATAACGTCCACTCAATCTGCGCTATAAATGTAGTAAAAATATGTTCCTCCGAAGGCTAGGGGACTAACTCTCTCTCTCCCCATTCCATTTCGACCTGAAAGGCCTTCCACGTAAATCTGAGAATCAAGTCCTATAAACTAAACTTTTATTCTTTTGAAGCCCTCCACCTCCAAAAAAAAACTAACCACCTCCTTGATAGTGCAACTATGGCGTAATCCAGAAAGTTGAATGAAGCCTCAATAAACAAAATTTGTCAATAATTATTCAATAGCTTTTTCTTTTGAAAGGACGGAGTATGTGCTATAATGGCAGCGCAGGCTGCTGTTTCCCAAAGCTATTTACATTACGCGGTAGCATGACCCCAGAAATATGAGGTTTATTGTTGAGGCTGTTCGATAATTCAACGTAATTTAGTTATCTCCGCCATTTGAAAATTTGAGAAACTTAAAATCTCCACCATTTGAGAATTTTCAACAGTAACCTTTCGGCCCATTTGGACCCAAACCACTGTTTTGCAAATCAAAATAGCCAAAATTACCACGTTTCAGTGGCACGATCCCTACCAGAGGTAGCTAGATTTCAGAGAGAAAAACTTTAATTTGAGATTCATTGTGTTTTTGTTTTTAGCCAAAGAATTGGCATGATCATTCTTTCAATGGCAGTCATGTCAGGATACGTGGTGCTGAGACTGGTTAGAGGGTACACGTTAGTGGGCTGAGAGGCCAGCCTCCAGATTATAAGGAGGGACCTGGAAGGAGTATAGCACGTAGTGCTGAGGCTGTTAAGAGGGTTGTCATTAGTCAACTGAGGGGCCAGCAGAATATACTTCAGGGGATCCTGGATCAGGAAGGCCTGAACTTAGTGCAGAATGGGGTAGGCGGTGGATCACCGAGCCCAAGAAACCCTGCATATGGCGCGCTCAGTGAGAGAATAATGAATTTTCAGAGGGGAAGTAATGCAAGTTAAGTGACAAAATTAATGCTTCAAGTGTGACAAATAACTTATTGCTGTGGTTAATTCGAATGTGTGACAGTTTATTTTGGAAGATGATGTACTTATTGCTATACAGTAGGAGACCTTGGCATTGAAAATATACCCCAAACATCTATACTAGTCATGCCATGTTTCATAGTGGACTCTGCAATAAAGTTATTGCATGAACATTTAATTATTGGCGGACATATGCCAGTTGAAAAGACAGTGAGTTAATCAAATATTTGTTTTGGTAAAATGGATTTTTATAGTCAAAAGTTTCCTGAGAATGTTATTGTGTGCATTCATAAGAAAAAGAAATTTTATTAAACAGTTCGTGGCAACGAACTGTAGTAAGGAGCGACACGGCTCAATAGTAAACGAAACTCTAAAAAACGGAATTTTGATACTAAAAGATGCATCAAAAGAATTGGATTTTCATGCTGATATTAATTATATAAGTTTCATCAAATTTAGTCTTTGTCATCAAAAGTTACGAGCCTGAGAAAATTTGCCTTATTTTGGAAAATAGGGGAAATACCCCCAAAAAGTCGTAGAATCTTAACGAAAATCAGACCATAGAACTCAGCGTATCAGAGAACCCATTTGCAAAATTTTCAAGCTCCTATCTACAAAAATGTGGAACTTCGTATGTTTTGCCAAAACACCGATCACGGGTGCGTGTTTATTTATTTTTTTTTTTTTGTCTAAGTATCGTAGCATCGTATCGATTAAGTGGTCCTATAATGTCGCAAGAGGGCTCATTCTAACGGAAATGAAAAGTTTTAGTGCCTTTTTTAAGCAACCAAAGAAATTGTAGGGCATCTAGGCCCCCTCCCATGATCATTTTTTCCCAAAGTCAACGAATCAAAATTTTTAGATAGCCATTTTGTTCAGCATATCCGAAAACCCTAATAATTATGTCTTTGGGGATGACTTACTCCCCCACAGTCCCCGGGGGAGGGGCTGCACGTTACAAACTTTGACCAGTGTTTGCATACAGATATTGTTATTGGGAAGTGTACAGACGTTTTCAGGGGGATTTTTTGGGTTTGGGGGGGGGGGTTGAAGGGAGGAGGCTATGAGGGATGATCTTTTCTTTGGAGGAATAAGTCATGGGGGAAGAAAAATTCAATGAAGAGGGAGCAGGATTTTCTACCATTACTATAAAAAAATAAAAAATAAAAATAAACATGAAAAGTTTTTTCAATTGAAAGTAAGGAGTAGCACTAAAACTTAAAACAAACAGATATCATTACGCATATGAGGAGCTCTTCTCCTCCTAAGTACCTCGCTCTTTATGCTAAAGTATGTTCAGTAATTTCAACTATTTATTCTACGGCCTTTCTGCTTCAGGGGTCATTCTTAAAGAATTGGGACAAAACTTAAGCTTTGGTGTAAAGAGCGAGGCATTAACAAGGGGACAAACCCCTCATATACATAATAAAAATATAATAATATAGAAGTTTGTTACGTAAGTTAATTCTTAAGTTACGTATATTTTTTAATAATAAAAATGTTCGTTAAAAATTAAAAGTTCTAGTTTCCTTTTTAAGTAACCGAAAAATTGGAGGGCAACTAGGCCTCCTTCCCCACCCCTTATATCTCAAAATCGTCTGATCAAAACTAAGAGAAAGCCATTTAGCCAAAAAAAAAGAATTAATATGCAAATTTCATTTTAAAAATTTATGTGCGGAGAGCCAAAATCATACATGCTTTAATTCAAAAACGTTCAGAAATTAAATAAAAAAACTAGTTTTTTTAACTGAAAGTAAGGACCGACATTAAAACTTAAAACGAACAGAAATTATTCCGTGTATGAAAGGGGATGTTCCCTCCTCAACGCCCCGCTCTTTACGCTAAAGTTTTTTACTGTTTAATAAAGTAGAATTGAGAGAAAGAGTCAAACTTTAGTGTAAAGAGCGGGACGTTGAGAAGGGAACATCCCCTTTCATACACGGAATAATTTCTGTTCGTTTTAAGTTTTAATGTCGCTCCTTACTTTCAGTTAAAAAAAAAACTAGTTTTTTTATTCAATAAAGTAATAAAACCAACCTTAGGTCAGAGTTAAGATTCAAAGTATCCCTTTTCGTGTCTTTTTGTTGGGTTCGGCCGGTCCGATGGGAAGTGCGTTTAGTGAGCCAACAGGAAAGCGAAAAGAGAAAATGGAAAAGGCTGATTTTCAGATTGGTTAAAAGTAGAAAAATAAAAGAATTGAATTGAGAAATTAGTGAGGAAATGGCCTTGATTTGGTCATTGAAATATTTAAAAAATATTAATTTTCTTTATTTTTTATAAGAATGATTTTGTTCACTGCAGTTTTATTGTTCTGAATGTTTTTTTTTCTTCTCTTCGATGTCTGTGAATTTTTTTTATGAAGAACATTGTATTTGTTACTTAAGTGTGGGGATTGCAAATTTTCTGCGAAAATAGATGCCTCAAAACGTTGTTTGGATGTTTGTTATCGGAAATGATAGTCGTAGGGGGGGGGGGGGGATCGTTGCTCTCACATCACTTTATACTCTTAAAAGTGCACTATAACTTCCAATTTCAAATAAAATGAGCCCCGCCTGAAGTTTATACGAGTACCCATTCCTTAGAAACCTTATAAATGCCCAGGGCATAGCTTACAGCCATTTCCCCAGGGCTTCGAGGGGATGTGTCAACCCTGGAGGGCTTGTAATATATTCTTTGGACTATTTTGAACAATATATTTATCTCACAACTTCAATCAAATGCGTCTGGTGAAAACAGAGGTGGTTGGGAGGGGGCTAGTTTCCCTCCATCACTTTTGAATCTTAAAGGATAACTAGAACTTCCAATTTTCAACCAAATTAGCCACTTCTAAGGTTTATAATACCATCTTTTCTATATAAAATTAACCGGGGCATAACTTAAAACCCTTGATCCAAGGCTCTGCTGGTCTGTACCAAGCCCAAAAGCCTTGCTTTATGATCTTTAGACTATTTTGAATAAATTAACTATCTCAAAACTTCTATTTTAAGTATTCCGGGAAAATACAACGTGTAAGGGGAGGGGATAGCTGCCGCTCTGATCACTTGACTCTTAAAAAGGGCACCTTTACTTCTGATTACCAATCTAATGAGCATCCTCCGAAGTGTATATGACAACCCTTTCTGTAAAAACCTTATATACCCCCAGGGCATAACTTACAACCCTTGCCTTAAGGGCTGTTGGGGGGAAGGGTTCATCCTCAAAGAAATAATTTTCTGGATCCTTCGAATAAGCTAAACAAAACTAACTGTCTCAAATTTTAAATGGATGTGTTTGGGAAAACTATGGGAGTGGAGAGGGGGGATTGGTGGTCATAAATCATTTTTGACTCTTAAAAAGGGTACTATAACTTCCAATTTGAAATCAAATGATCCCCTTCTGAGTTTTATACGTCTAAGCAGTTCATAAAAACCTTTTATGCCCCCAGGGCATAACTAAAAAACCTTGCCCCAGGACTCTGGGGGGGTGGTATCAGTCCTAGAGCCATTCTTATATATTCTTTGGACTATTTTGAACAAAATGGCTACCTCAGAGTTTCAATCAGATGTATTTGATGAAAAGAGAGGCAGTCGGGGGTGGGGGCTGGTTACCACTTTTGATTCTTAAAAGGGAATTAAAATTTTTGTCTATAACTTTTTTCTATAGCAATTTTTAACCAGATGAACCTTCTCTAAAGTTTATACAGCAACCCCTGCCATAAAAACCTTAAATACTCCGAGAGATAACTTAATTCAACCCTAAAAGTCTTATTATATGATCTTGGGACGAACAAAATGGCTATTGGATATATTCCAGGAAAATACGACGTGCGGGGGGGGGGAGGAGGGTTAGTGGCCCTCTGATTACCTTGACTTCTAAAAAGGATACTGGAAATTCTGATTGCCATTTCAATGAGAAGCCAACTTAGTTCATAGATCCCCCTTTCTATAAGAACCTTATATGCCCCAGGGCATACCTTACAACCCTTGCCCTGAGGGCTGTGGGGCTTGTCATCCTCAAAGACATAATTTCGGGACCTTACCACTACGCTAAACAAAAAGGCTATCTCAAAATTTTGATTGGATGTGTTTGGGGGAAATGATGGGCGTGGGGGATGTTCGCCTTCCAATCACTTTCAGATATTAAAAACGGTACTAGCCCTTTCAATTTCCAATCGAATGTGGCCATTTTGAAGTTTCTGCAACAACTGCTTCTTTACAAAGATTCCTGGTCGAAAAAAAAGTAAACCATACATTGTGCCAAAATTGTTCTTTACTTGGGCAGCGCTATTGCCCTGTCTATGACTTGCAAGTCACTGGAACTTTAAATTCCCTCTATTAGTAAGTGTGTAATTATACAATATTGTAAATAAATGCATGAAATGAACACCCCTCACCAACAACACCTTGCTCTTCGTGCTAAAGTTTCTAGCACGTTTAAATAAGCTTCCTATTCTAATTAAATGACCCTTGTGTTTCATGAATCGTTCTAACAAAAAAAATTAGGAGAAGCAGTCAAACTTTAGAGTAAAGAGCAAGGTATAAAGGAGGAGTCATACGAAAATGTAAAATTCCACACTTTTGTATGTAGGAGTCCCTGATGCGCTGAATCTAATGGTATGACTTTCATTAAAATTCTTTGACTTTTAGGGGGTACTTACTTACTTAAGACGAAACACAGGCTATTCAGCTAAACTCCACATCAAGAAGCTGCTGGAACAGATACTTCCATTGGGTTCTGTCTTCTGTGAATGGTTGAAGAAGCTCCAGCCATGCCGTGTCCCACTTATGACCATGCTTTTGGAATCCCCCAAGCGGTTCGACATCTTTTCCGACGACGTAATGCCAAGATTTCATTTAGCACCGGGTTTTTTTATGAGGCATTAGGGGCTTTTAGTACTGCCTGGCATGCCAGGGTCTCTTCTGGGCGCCTCATTACGTGACCTAACCACTTGAGACGTCTTTTCTTGATCATGGTGGAAAAATCATACTTTTGTCTGCATACTTTCAACAGCTCTCGGCTACTGAATCTTTGTGTCAACCGTATGTTGAAAATAGCTCGCAGACATTTTCAGTCAAATGCATTAGGTCGAGGCTCTTCTCCCCCTTGAGGGGCCAGGTATCACATCCATTGATAAAATTGAACGCACACATGCTGAGTTGATTCTAAACTTCGTCACGAGGTTGATGTCCCTTCTAGTCCAATGTTGTTTGTGGATCTGGCCCACATCTTAGATACCAATACAGTTATGAAAAATGCTATCTTGCCCATAAGAAGCTTTTGGTACAGAGCTCTGAACTTTGTGCCTCATCCAAGCCCGCGCTCCGACGCGTAGATCGTACTACAACACCATAGGTGGGAATGCAATTTATTGGTATCTAAGCTGCGATTGGTATCTAAGCTTTAAATTGCTCCGACTTTTAGATTCAGACTGCCAGTTTCCTGCCACTCCAGCCACTAGCATCGCTACCGCGCACTGTGCCCAAAAATAAATCGAGTTTTCGTAACTGTATTAGTATCTAAGCTGTGATCAGGCCAAAGACGGACTAAGCTTTGCTAATCCTGCCTTAAATTTCACTAGTTGCTCCTCTTTTAGCATCTATCGATGACCCTAGGTATTTGAACTCTTCCACTCTCTCAGTAGGTTCTCCACCGATGTATATAGAAGTCTTTTCTTTGGTTGAAAGATACATTTCCTTAGGGATACTGATCGTAAGTCCTGTCTTGCTAGCCATTTTCGCTACTCTTTTTATCATATTTTGAGCTTTCTGAGTGGAGTCTGTGAGTAGAGTACCATCGTATGCATATCCGATGTCAGTAATTTCTTCTTGTAATGAAAAGGCGACCCCATCATCTTCTTTCAGTGCGTTTCTCATAATCCAATCTATCATATAGCTGAAAAGAATTAGCGATACCAGACAGATCCTTGACGGACACCATATGCTATTTCCAATATTTCCGTTAGCTCACAATATATTCGTACGTTACTACGGGTATTTTCATAGTATCTTCATAGCAGGTAGACTATTTTTGTTGGAACACCATCTTTGAGCATTATTTGCCATAGCAAGGGTCGTAGTATCGAGTCAAATGCAGCGATGAAGTCAAGAAAGACAGTAAAGGTATCTAATCCTTGAATGAAATGTTTGTGAAGAAGAATTCGCAGCATAAGGATATGGTCTATCTACTCCATTCCTGGGAGGAAATCTGCCTGGTTCTTCCTTGTCCGTTACTCTTGCTCTTTTTTTCTTTTGTTTTCACTAAAAATGTTGCAAAAATCTTCCCAGTTGTGTCTATTAGTGAGACTCCCCAGTAATTTTTACAGTCTCATTCAACTCCCTTCTTGAATAAGAGATTAGAGTAGCGTTACGCCAGGCCTGGGGATCATATCAGCGTCCCAGATTTTGCCAAGTAGGTTTGTTTGGGCTTCAACGAGCACCGAACTTACTTTCTATATTTCAGCCGGTAGGGAGTCCTCACCCAGGATTTATATTTTTTGAAAGACTTCGCGGTGTTTCTGACTTCCTCCAACGAAAGTGGAAATACATCGCAAGAATACTGATCCACGAGTGATGGAGCTGCTGGTTATTTATTTTGGCTGGAATGGATGGAGAAAGTTTGTGGTGTAGCCTGGTCTCTCCTATTAACCAGATACTTGAAATATTCTTTCCATCGACTCATTCTTTCTATCCGCCCTGTGATGATAGTCCCATCTGATCTTTTCACATTTTCTGCGGTGGTATTCCTTTTCTTTTTCAAGTTCAGCTCTCCGAGGGTTCTATATTGTTCACAAGTCTCATTCCTAGCTGCAGCCTGTTCAAGGTCTGTGACAAACTTTGACCAGCAGATATTTTCACTTCTCCTTGCCATTTTATGAGGTTTTTTTACGGAGCTCTTTGAATATCGTCTTTTTCGATGCGTTTTTCTTCTCATGCAGGACAGTGAGTGTTTTGGCAGTGCACCACTTTTTAGTACCTTTGTTCTATTTCTAATGACTTGGGCAGCGCCATCTTGCACAATAAGTTTAACTTTCGGCTATTTCCTCTCTATTGATACTTCTTCTGGATTCGCATGTTCTTATTGTGTTTGTTCCATGGCTAGAAAGCAGTTCCTCAACTTTAGAAAGCGTTCAAACTCTGCCCTATATTTGGGATTCCAAGTTTTACACTGTCATATCTAGGGGGTAGTCTGGCCATCTTCGGTTTTATAGCTTTAGCTTTAATGTAGCAGCAAGAAAGAAGTGGTCTTAGCCGTTCTTTGACCCGGTAGTTGACCCTCTGAACCCTCGATAGTTGACAAATGGTGATATCCATCTCTGGTGGACTAATATGAAGTATCAAGATCTACAGACCTACTGAATATGAAGTTCTTATTTAGCACGATCACATCCCTTTTTCCATGCATATCCTCCCTTCCCTAAGACTGTAGAAATTTTATAATGCTTTTACAGTTTGACTGATAACAATGAATTTAATGCGTTTTAAGTATTTCGAATGAAAACATGAGTTTTGTTCTTTTTATGCATAAATTATTTTCAATACAGACTCAACAAATCTACCCAATCAAACACGGTTTCATAATTTTAAAAAAATGTTTAATTGTAGAGTCTGATCTTGAGCTTTACAATCCAAGCATCCTTCGAATAGTTTTTTAGTAGTTCTAAAGTTCTAGAAGGGGATTTTTACAGAAGCATTATTGACAGGATTAAAAAATTTCTGCGTAAATTTGGTTCGAAGGGGGTGGCTTCCTTCAGTCTTCTTTGTGGTGCCTAAGTACTTGTGTATTATTCATAACGCACTCAATAAGTGAAGTTAGGTTCTTTCTTGAAACAAACTACGATGTAGGTATTTGTCATTTGTTATTTTTTTTAAAGTTATTTGTTTTTTTGTTTCTTTGTTTGTTTGTTTTTTCCCCAGGGGTCATCGTATCGACCAAGTGGTCCTAGGATGTCGCAAGAGGGCTCATTCTAACGGAAATGAAAAGTTCTGGTGCCCTTTTAAGTCACCAAAAATAATGGAGAGCACCTAGGCCCCCTCCTACGCTCATTTTTTTCCAAAATCAACGGATCAAAATTTTGAGATTGCCATTTTGTCCCGCATAGTCGAAAACCGTAATAACTATGTCTTTGGGGATGACTTACCCCCCACAGTCCCTGGGGAGAGGCTGCAAGTTATAAACTTTGACCAGTGTTTACCTACAGTAATGGTTATTGGGAAGCGATCAGACGTTTTCAGGTTTTTTTTGGTTTGGGGGTGGGGTTGAGGGGAGGGGGCTATGTGGGAGGATCTTTCCTTGGAGGAATATATGTCATGGGGGAAGAGAAATTCAATGAAAAGGGCGCGGAATTTTCTAGCATTACTATAAAAAAAAACAATAAAAAAATAAACATGAAAAAGTTTTTTTAATTGAAAGTAAGGAGTAGCATTAAAACTTGAAACGAACAGAGATCACTACGCATATGAGGTGTTCTAAAAATACTTTAGCATAAAGAGCGAGGTATTTAGGAGAAGATAAATACCTCGCTCTTTATGCTAAAGTATTTTTAGTAATTTAAACTATTTATTCTACGGCCTTTATGATTCAGGGGTTATTCTTAAAGAATTGGGACAACATTTAAGATTTAGTGTGAAGAGCGAGGTATTAACGAGGGGACAAACCCCTCATATACATATTAAAAATATAAAAATGTAAAAGTTTGTTACGTAAGTTAATTCTTAAGTTACGTATAATTTTTACTAATAAAAACGTTCGTTAAAAATTAAAAGTTCTAGTTGCCTTTTTAAGTAACCGAAAAATTGGAGCGCAACTAGGCCTCCTTCCCCACCATTGTCTCTCAAAATCGTCTGATCAAAACTAAGAGAAAGCCATTTAGCCGAAAAAAGAATTAATATGGAAATTTAATTTTAATAATTTATGTGCGGAGAGCCAAAATCAAACATGCATTAATTCAAAAACGTTCAGAAATTAAATTAAAAAAACGTGTTTTTTAAACTGAAAGTAAGGAGCGACATTAAAACTTAACGTAGATGACTTCGAAGACCACACTGCCTTTCCATGACGAAAGTAAAACAGTTCAAAATAGGGATGATATCTTTTTATTGACAGTGAATATAATATTGACAGTAATTCACTGAATATTGACAGTAATTCACTGTCAATAAAAATGTATCATCCCTATTTTGAACTGTTTTACATTAAAACTTAAAACGAACAGATTTTACTCCGTATATGAAATGGGTTGTCCCCCTCCGCAATCCCTCAATCTTTACGCTAAAGTTTGACTCTTTGCCATAATTCAACTGTTTAAAACAATTAAAACTTTAGCGTAAAGAGCGAGGGATTGCGGAGGGGACAACCTATTTCACATACGGAGTAATTTATGTTCGTTTTAAGTTTTAATGTCGCTCCTTACTTTCAGTTAAAAGAAACTAGTTTTTTTATTCAATTTCATGAAAGAACTTAACTTCACTTAATGAGTGTGTTATGGAAAATACAAAAGTATCGTTTTTTGCAAGAGTGCTAGGTCCCTTAGCTTAAACACCATTCAACCATGTTTTTCATTCGGTTCTCTTTCCCCTTGGGTAAATAAGCGAGAAATTGTCATATGAAACCTACTATTAGCTTAGTTATAGCCAGTAATTTGACAGGAATGAAAAGTACCCGTTTCTGAGTTAATTATCTAATGGTTGTATCGCGTGATAAATAGCTCACTGTTTTTGGTGTCTGTGGGGTCGTTAAGATCTATTCTAACTGAGATAATTTCAACATAGTTTTAAAAGTCAGGTTCTGCTTACTATTATGACGACCCTATACCCCTTATGCCTTTTCATCCATTTTCCTCTATCTTCCCCGTTTTACTTTCACCGTTCACCGTCTTTTCTGTTTTAAACCTTCTTCTCTGCTTTTGAGCCTGCCTTTATGCACCAGAGCACCAGATCTTGCCTATCCCCTCTTGTGCAAAAGAAATGATTGTCATAAGCATTGCAATAGTGCTGCCTATATAAAAAGCGAAGTGGGCTCTATGAATTAATTAAATAAAATTAAAACGAGTTTGTTTAAACTGAAATTAAGGAGCGAGATCAAAAATTAACACGAAGAAAAAAGGTATTTCATATATATATGTGGAGATTCAAATTCCTCAGCAATCGTTCTTTCCGCTTCAGTGTTAAAGTTTTTGAAAACTTTTTCTCATTCATTTTCAACGAATTGTGACTTTTTTTTCACAAAGAATTGTGACGAAAAGTCAAGCTTTAGCGTTAAGAACGGTGGTTGAGGAAGAGATTAGCAATATCCCAGGTACAGCTTAGAGCATTAAGTCGAAACTTTCTGGGCTTGCTAAGGGGGATATTGAACTAACGAACGGGCACTATTACAGAAGTGTTAAAAATGCTACTATTGCAAAGGCTAGGGGGCTATAAAGGTGAAACTCACAGGAAATTTTAAAGAGAATGTTGAACTAATTTAAAACTGACTATGTGCATGTAGATTGACAATGGGGCGTCTTATCAATACTTTTAAACCTGTATTGAATTGAAACATTTAGGGGATCTTGAGGGGGGTATGTAACTAAGAGAAAAAGCACCATGTAAATGCTACTACTACTGATATTACTATTGCTAGTAACACTGCTGCTGCTATAACTAATAATTTGTATATATATATATATATATATATATATATATATATATATATATATATATATATATATATATATTTCATATCTTACTTTCAATGTTATTGGAGGCTGAGGGTGAATGATCATTGTAGGGTAAAATAAAGATTAAAGAAATTCATTTGATTGCTTATTTGAAAGAAGGAATTATGTTTATCTTACATTTTTTTTATTCTGATTTGGAGTTTTACTCCACATTATTGAAATTAAGTTTTAAAAAAGCATCCCTTAAAGCTACTTCATCCGGCAAAAGCTTCTGACATACACCTACTGAATGATACCCAGCACTTTTTGCGTAAACAAGGCTGGAAGACTTTTAAAAACTTTCTTTTCTCAAACTATTGCTTGCTTCTTTGTAATAAGGAGTTATTTTAATTTTAGATTTCCTTAGTATTGACTCACAGTTTGACTCTGTCTTATTTAAATTATGTTTAAAAAAGACTTTATTTCAATACACATAATTAAAAAAGTACGGCCCTTAAAAATGCATCAGACGGCCAATCATTCTGATGTATTTTGATACTATTTATTTTCTGATATATTTTTGTCTTCTTTACAATTTTTATTTGTCAAACTTTTCTTGGGAGGGATTTTTCAGTGACGTGGATATTTCACGAGGGGATTTTTTGGGAGGAATTACACCTAATAACGTTCAATATTCCAGCAAACTTCTGAGTGTGTAGGGTAATTTGTTTATTACTGCCTACTATCCTTTTAGTGGAGATAAATTTTCATTTGAGGCTCAAGAACAAACAAATAATACATTTTAAGGCTGATTTTTTCAAAAAAGAAATCTGAAATACTGTTAATGAGACAGATATTCAAAGGGAAGTTAAAACTGCTAAAGTCATGAGAATTTTAGATAACAAAGAGGAAAAGTACCCAAAATTAGCAAGCTCTGTTATCGTAACACAAGAAGTCCATTTGTTATGGTATTTTTTGCAAATCTTCTGGAATTGTATTTCAGGATTTATGGGCAACATTTTTAGACTACAGAGAATTTGCCTAATCGATTTTTTTAATAAAGCTGCGGAAATAGTATCTTGAAACACTGGGCTTTTTAAAAGCAGCCAACGAATAACTTTGAGGGTTGCTAACTTCATTAATTATGGTGCATGATATCCTTCAGCGTATGAAAGTTGATGTATGTTTATCTTACGAATGGGTGATCGGATCTTAAGAAACTTGATATATAGAAAGATCTCATGTCTCAGATGCTCCAATTTCAATTCAGATCGGATCCGGGGACATTGGGGGGTGGAGGGAGAAGCAGGATTAATTATCACCGATATCTTTCGGTGAATGAAGTGCTGGATTGAAGAATTTGTTCCTTGAGTCGCTTTATGCACACTGGAGCCATGAACCAGAGTTAGAGGATCACAGGTGAGAACCAAAGAAAAGTGGTCCACAGGTGTGGACCAAAGTTGACTTGATAAGAAGCTCGGAGCTTGTCTCTCAGAAAAGAATGACCGACGAAAGGTACCATTCCCCATCGAAATCATATATAGTTATGGTAATATAAATATTGTGTATAATTATAAATAATTATGAAACCTTATATAAAATAAATGTCAGATCCATTTCGCTCTGTTCTTTCCGTTTTGCTTTAAATGGAATAATAGAAAATATAATAAATTATTCCCAAAGGTTGCGATAGGAAAATATGAAATTAGAAGAAAAATCCGTACTATTTTAGCCATGACTATTTTATCATCAATAGACAATAGTATAAAAACTCACAGGTTAAAGGGTCACATTCATATAACAGGTTCTAATCTTTTTTGGCATGGAAATAAAATAAACATAGACTTGGAGGTGCAGGAGGTAGGGGCACAATTTTAATTAAGATCAACTAGCTGCTGGCATCAAGCCGTGGCTAATTTGAGATAAAGCCAAGACGGATAGTGCGAGTGAAAGGCAGATCTGGCACAATCCTTCTTTAGTACTGTATAAAAATGATGTCGTTTCACTTCTTAATAAATAAGTCTGTCACTTATCTAGTAGGGGCACAACAGCCCCTTTTGGACCTCCGTTCGCCCCCCTACCCAAATTATTCCACCTCTCCCGACCGTCTCTCGATCCCAGTTCCCATTCCAGCTTAAAATTAGTTTCTTCAAAAATATTATCAAAATTAAGATATGCCTGCATAATCCAAGCATCCCCAGAAACGAGTCAGTATTCTTTAGTATATGTTTACCTTTATGGTAGGCCTACTATATTGCTCATTTTACAGTTTTTACTGTTATTTTCACTTGATTTGATAAAATTGGCTCCAAGTTCGTCCCACCCCCCAGGATTTAGAAAAAATATGCCAGTGGCAAGAGGCAAGGGTTAGAAGCAGAGTCAAAGGTATGGTTGGAAAGAGAAATTCATGTACATTTAAGATAGAGTCCGTAATCCCTTGGTTCCATCTTAAATGCGAACTTGTAAAATTTATCAGAAGGTCTGTTTAGCCTTTATTAAAGCATGAAAAGGGCTGTAAAAGAGCATATCGATTTGGATCATAAAATCTTAAGAATTAGTTTCATATTGGGTTGGTCTTAAAACCGTAAAACGCAGGTATAATGACGCTAAGTGTAGGTTTGTAAAATAAAATAGTTGTTGTGTTTTTGTAAAAGAGACAACAAATTCTGCGAAAAATGTCCCAACTGTCCAAAATCAAGGAACCCTAATGCAAAATTAAAGCTTATGCAAAACATCTGGCAAAATAAAAAAAGAAAAACACCTCAGAGGCTTTTTTTAGTTTTAGAACACCATTTACTGGTGAAATGAGAGAGAAGGAATTATCAACGACGCAATGTTTAAACGCTTCGATAACATAATCCACCCAACACGTCTTCGCTAGATTGCGATTACGTCCGATTACGTCCTGTGATTTTGGACAGCCAAAGAATTTCGATATGTTGATCAAACGTTTTAATTTTGAAGCTTGAAGTTTACGATTACAAGGTCAATTTACTACTACTGCTAATAGTACTACTACTTCCACTATTACTACTGCTACAAGTCAATTTCATAACTATTATCATGATTTTGCCGCATTAGGATTAAATCGATTTTGGAGCTTCTTGAAGTTAACGAGTATAACTAGTAACTTCACAACTATTATCACACTTTTTGCAGATTGTCGTAGTTTATTTTGCAAAATTTAACAAACAAGTTTAAAAATTGAAAACTGAAATTTTCTCAAGGAGAGCCAGAACAAGAAAAGCTAGCTATGTTTAGTTAATTATGGAAAATAAATTAAAGAAAATGAGAGAGAGAGAGAGAGAGAGAGAGAGAGAGAGAGAGAGAGAGAGAGAGAGAGAGAGAGAGAGAGAGAGAGAGAGAGAGAGAAACGGGCAAACTGAGAGGGGGAGTGATAAGAGAGTAATGCGAAGATTGTTCACCTATTAAGTGTAGCTTAATTGAGAGGAAATTGCCCAAATTGGGCCTATTGAGAAGGAAAGATATTGGGAAAACGATTCTTACATCATTATATGCAAAAAAATGTAGTTAATACAATTTGAAGGTGCTTCTACTATACATTACCTCCCAACCCTGTAATGTGCAAATATATAGTCCTAAATTATATATTTTCCACATGTTTTTCTGTTCCTTGCTTTCGTCAGCGTTTGTTCATTTTATGGGTACACGGGTTAAAACAAGAATGACGACGAGGAGTCAAAAAGAAAACTGTCTCTTTTACCTGATCGGTCTTCATAAACTGTATCATTTTTTAGCCTAAATTTCCCTCTGCCCCTCTGTTTTTCTTTAATTTTAGCAATATAAGAGTTACTTAAAGTCTATATTGCATTTTAAGCCCCACTATTGAAGCCTAAGTCCTTGTCTATTTTGCAAAATAGGATTATCTAGTTGTATATCATCCTCAAATAAGTTGAAATCGAACATCTGCTTGACAAAGCTGTATACTACGGTTGGTTCAATTCATACCCTCCCAAAAGTTTTAAATAATCCCTTTGTCAGATGAAACTTGAAACTGTTTCATTATCCTTATACAATGGAAGAGGTAATATTTAAGGCACAGACTGGAAAGTGTATTCCCTTAAAATGATCCAATAAGCTTTAAAGTTCTGCAGTGTGGAAAATCGGAAATGTGCTTAAATACCATAACAAATATGTAAGCTGGTATTTTTGGTTCATGGTAGCCTCAAGTTTGGACAGCTCAGGAATAAAATTTAAAAGATGAACATTTTTTCTCCAAGCAATGAAGGAGGACTTAAAAGTTGTTCACGACTTAAAATAGAGATGTTGGTCAATAAGTTGTATTCGCTATGAAACCAAGAAAGGAAGGGATATAATAAATGAAAAAAAAAATCAAATAGGTGAGAAAACGAGGATTTTGTCAGCCAGTAGCAAAATATGAAGACGAATATGAAGCAAATATTTCGACAAGGACCTCCGCCAAGTCGTCCTCAGTGCTCAAAAGAAAAAAAAAGAAAAAAAGAACAACAAAATATAACCTTTCGAAGTGAATTGTGCAAGAGGAGAAAAGATACCTATCTCCTAATAAAGATACATATCTCCTAATAAATATACCTATCTCCTAATAAAGATACATATCTCCTAAAGGTATCCTAAAAGATACCTTCTCCTCTTGCACAATTAACTTCGAAAGGTTATATTTTGTTGATGTGTTTTGTTGTTTTTTTCTTCGTTTTTTTAGCACTGAGGACGACTTTGGCGGAGGGCCTTGTCGAAATATTTGCTTCATATTCGTCTTCATATTTTGCTACTGGCTGACAAAATCCTCGTTTTGTCACCTATTTGATTTTTTGCATTTATTATAGCATTTCCTTTCGTGGTTTCATACGTCATGCATAGCCAGTGTGGTCTTAGAACATTTGAACAAAGTTAAAACACAAGACATTTAAAATGTTTTCACTTTATTTTTACTTCATTAAAATGTTTTAATAGATATGTGAAGGGGAAAGTCCTCCCCCTTGCATTCCAATTACAGCACGAGTGTCTGGTGCCCTTTTCAAGAGTAACAAGAGATTGGAGGGCAGGCAGCCCTTCTCTCAAGACCATTCATTTTCCAAAGGCACCCAGTCAAAAGTTGGAGACAGCCATTTGTTCAGCATGGTAGAACGGTCCAGCAACTATGCCTTAGGAATATTTGGCATGTTAACCCCCATAATTATGCAATTGGTCCATTATGCTTTAAAACTAAATGTTGCTTTAAAATAAATAAAAAGGCGTTGTGTTAAACGGTTGTCAATAAGAGACCTCAGCAATATATCGAGAACGACTGGGGGTATTAAACTGAAGCTTTTGGGGATACTACTATTTCTACTTCTGCTCTTACAATTTAAATAAATAAAATGATTGTTAGTGTATCCATGTTGTCAAAGAGCATAGATAGAATTGTTTTGGGAATTATAATAACTTTCATTTCTCAGGTCAACTTCAGAAGCTATAAAATTAATTTAAAAAATACTGTTTGTGTCAGGATTAAAAACTGTTGAAAAAGCTTCTCCAACATACAAATAGCAGCCCATACTATTGATTCTTATAGAAGAAAACTGAAAAAATATACAATATCTTTTTTTCCATGAAAAAGACTATGTAAATAAAAAATGAACAGAAATTAATTTAATAGCCTTTCTCCACGAGACAAGTTTTACAAAGAAAATTAAAGAGCTCCATTAAGCCGAGAATGAGTAAAAATAAATAATATTCCAAGCGTAAAACTATCACAAATCCTTATCAATAAATAAAAGAAACTCAAAACGAACAGAAGTTACAATAAATAGGCGAGTCAAACTCAGAACGAGCAAAAGTTAACATAAATAGTACTGATAACCCCTATCCATCTCAAGACCTCTCATTAAAAAGGCAATATGTGCATATTATTGCTACTACTACTACTGGTACTACTGCTACTACTGCTACTACTACTACAATCATTATTACTACTATTAATACTACCACTACTACTACTCCTCTTCGTTCTACTACTACTGCTACTACTATTACAACTACTACTAATGCTATACTACTAATGCTCAAGGGTGCTGGCAGAAAATTTTCCAGGGGGAGGGCACTGAAATAGCAGTGGTGGCTGGGTGACAGGGAATATATTTCAGGATATTCTTTTGTAGGAATAAGTTTAGTTAATAACTTTCAGGAAAAAACTCTAAAATAAAAAGAAAATTAAATTGCATGCAAAATGAAATAAAAATACAGTAAATTTTAAATAATTAGGATTCCTGGTAAAGGGATCCATCTGTTTAACCGATAATATATTTAATATTATGCATTTAACCTTAAAATAAAATCAAACTGAAACCGAAATTACAGAAGGATTTATTGCTTCAATAGATCGTAACAGATGTAGACTTGTCTTAGAATAGTTTACAAAAAGAGTAGAGATACTAAGAAATTATCCTGCCGGCATAGATACCACATTTTGATTTTCTAACGGCCACGTAAAATGTACCTCTTTCATAACAAGACATTTCTCCCTCTCGAACTTAAATCCCTTATGTATTTAGACATTAAAAACATAGAATAGCTCAAGAAAAAAAAAGTATAACTTAACTATCCAGTTATCAAATTGACCCTCTTTCTGTATATTGTCCTATTCAACTAAATAAAATAAACAGGCTCAAAAAATTTTATCAAACAGTTTTTGATAAAAAAAGGAAATAAAAAGTGACTCGGGCCAATATTCACCAAAACAAAAAATGGAATTATCATGACAAGTGCTACACCGGCAGTATTGGCTTTTTGTACAGATTCTAAATATATAAAATTCTTTCAGTTTATTGAGAAATAAAAGTTTGCCGGAGATCGAGTTTATTGAGTTTATGACGCTGAGAAGATTTGCCGGATTTTTGAAAAAAGGTGAAACACCCCCCAAAAATGCAAGCGAACTAATTGAAAATCAATTTATTAGATACATCACATCAGAGAACCGTACCGTAGAGGTTTCAAGCTCCAATCTTCAAAATGTGGAATTTCAATTTTAATTGTTTTTTTTTTCCAAGGGGCGATTGTATCGAATCGAAGGTTCAAGATAACTGGAAAGGAGCACATTCAAACGTAAACTTCGACCTCTTTTTTAAGTGACAATACAGATTGGGCCAGGGGAAAGTCTTGTTGTCTGCCATTTTAGGGCACCAAACTACGATTATACCCCAAAGAGGACGAATTTGCAGCCAATTTGAAATTTTGAGATGCTAATTGATTTAAAAGTATCATTAACTGTATTTTAGGCATCCCAGTTGCAAAAGAAGTAATGCCACACAGTGACAATTAAGCTAAACTGATTCACTTTATTTATGATGAAATTAGGTTATATTTGGTGATCTGTAATTGCGTATCAGCTATAATGAGGAAAGGGTGAGTTATTTTTGAGTGGGGAAGGGCAGATTCCTAAAAAAGTACATTTTAATTGACAAACTGCTTACTCTTCATAAGGCTTCAGATAAATGTTGAAAGAGGTGGAGGAAGTAGGAATTAATTAAAATGTTTCTCTGTATAGCTAAAATGTTACATTCCCATATCTACCAGCACAGAGGTGGAAAAGGCAAGGCATGCCATCATCAATCCCGGTAGGAAATTTCTTTGGGGTGGCAAATAAATGGGGTGGCTAGGAACTTAGTTTTCAGCAATTTTAAATGGTAATATGTTTCTTTTTCTATTTGTATGAAGTACTTCAGTGTAGTTAAACAAATGTATGTAATGTATTTATCGATAAGAAAATACAATTGTAGAGGTTATGATGGCTTCATTTATGTAGAAGATCAAAAGTCTCATAGGATTTCCATCCATACAAACAATAATACTCCTTTTCATCCAACCAAAATTCTTTAGTAAGTAATATTATCAAGGAATTTTTACTAAAAGTTATATTCGTCGCCGATTTTTTAAGTATATTCATATTTTATCCAAAATTGAAATTGTAAATTTAAACATAGGACGTTACTAATCAACGTACAGTTATTAATTTACACATTTTAAAGCAACCAACTGGGGATTTAAGGGACTGGTACCTTAAATTATATCTTGGTTAGGCCTGGGTATGATTTGGAAACAAACAGAAAGTGAATAAAAAAGAAGGAGCTTTTAAACTGAAAGCAAGCAACTGATTTGCCACCTATTTGAACAGATTATTCTCCATATGAAGAGAGCTGTCTCCTCCTTGGCTCCTTACTCTTTACTGTGAAGTTTGGCCCAAATTTTTTCAGAAAATTTGCTATTGGAAAAAAAAAGATATTTTCAAAGCACTAAAAAACTTTTGTTTAATGAGGAAGGTATTGAGAAGGGGGCTCCCTTATTTATAGATTAATTTCAATTTGTTTTAAGTTTTAAACTTGCTGCTTACTTTAGTTGAAAACATTTCTTATTTGTTTAATTACATTCCATGAAACTACGAAGCTTTATGAATACAATACTTTTGGTAACGCAGAAAGAAAATTAAATTAAGACGATTAGCTGATTAATCTACTTCAGAATTGCCAGACTTAGATACCAATATTCTCACAGCTAAAAGTCAAGTTTGGTTTTTCTAGAGTTGGCTAGACCATTCCAAAGGGCTGACGGAACATTTACTACAGGCCATTGAAACCGTTTAAGAGATGGAACTAGAGAATCGACTGACACCATAAAAAAGTGAACTGAATTACAAGTAGATAGCAAAGAAAAGAATGAGCAAGCGTGATTATAAAGCCTAAAAACGGTTAGACAACTAAAAACAATCAAGCACATCTTCCAAAAACACTGGTAGCACCAAAAGAGTTTGATAACAAATTATGAATTATATACAAGAGGTCAAAAAGTGGCCGTGCATTCTTATGCAATCGTTCGTCATACGACAGACGTTAAAACTCAGTCTGAAGTTTTTATTTTGATATCTGTGATCATTTATTAGCTCGGCTGACTGAATCTTTTTACTTTTATATTCAGTTAGGTGTCCATCTGGGTCTGTATTTCAATAATTGAAAGCTATATTTGATGTGTCTAAATTCACCCCTAGGAATGTCCAAAGTCTCCAGAATATGTAGGGTAATCCCGGACAGTGAGCAAAAAATGGAAAAAACGATTTTCAGATGTGTTTAAACAAGAAAATATGAACGCTGAACCAATGATACTTCAGTGCGAAACAAGTAAATTGAGCTTTCGAAGTCACCAGTCGGTCAAATAGGTTCAAAACATAGCTTCCAAAAAGTAGCTGTCTGGGAATACCCTGGTCTCCCCTAATACTAGTATTAGCAGTAGTAGCATGCATATAATACCTTTTTAACAGTTCAACATCACCATCAACATGCCTGAAAGTTTCAAGTTCATGCTCTAAGCTGATCCTGGGATATGGATGCTGCACCCTTTTGATAACTTGCATGGATGTTGCATATTTCGATTTAATTCAACATCCACCTCAAAATTACCTGAAAGTTTCACTTAAATACCCTTAGCTTCATATGTTCTAGTAGCAGTAGTAGTTGCAGTTGCAGCAGTAGTTGTCTGTGCCACATACATTACAGCGTCACCCAGTTGAATTGAAACATAAAAATGGATGCAGTAAAGAGCATCACAAAAAGTATGGTGACACACATGAACATTAAGAAATCATAGTAAGCCTAAATATATTGCTTGGAAACATTAGATGGTGCTGATTGTTTTTCTTCTCCCTGTAGACCCAATTTCCCATAGTCCCTTGTATAGAAAATCTAGGCACAAAGAAGAATTTCATTTAGTAGCAGGCAATTCAAATGTAGATGACACTGATAAAAAATCTTACCACCAGTTGGCTTGTACAAAATACCCCAGTTGGGTTACTATTATGACAATCCTCCATAGCAACTGATATGTTCTTCTTCGCATGTTGAGCCACTGCAAAAGTTACAATTTACTTATTAAGCATAATAAAAAAAAATGTATCAAAATACATTTCATATTCACTTTCAGCTGTCGTACTTATCTAGTCAGAAGTATATTAAACTGACTTTCTATAGTATTTGGAATTGTTTTGTCCCCAGATTCAAACAATATTGCTTTCTGAATCTCCTAAATTAACTTCATGTCCCTTCCAGAAAAAAAGTGCTTCGTAAAAGAAAGGGGGGGGGGGGGGGAGTCAAAGTTCATCCAGCGCAAAATATTTTCGAACAAAATTTAATCTGAAAAATCCACCCTAACAAAAGTCAATCCAATCAAAATTCAACTCAAGCAAAAATCAGCCCAAGCCAAATTTAGTCCAAGCAAATTTTAACTTGGCAAACGCTCAGCCACCAGGGGAAATCGTATCAAGCCATTGGTCCAACAATAACAAGGAAGGTTCATTTGACCGGAAATGGAAAGCTATAGTGCCTTTTTCAATTATTAAAAACGATTATGACACATCGGCGTATTAGGCTGCTTTCAAATATATAAGATTCGTCAAGTTTAGCATTATCCATCAAAAGCTATAAACCTGAGAAAATTTGCTCAATTTTCATAAAAGGGAGGGGAGGTTAGGAACCCCTAACATCAAGGAACCTTTAATAGAATCACGCCATCAGATTTAGAATGTCAGAGAACCCTACTGTAGAAGTTTCAAGCTCCTCCATACAAAAATGTGTAAAAAAGACCAAAAACAAGCTGGTGTTTGTGATGGAAATGCAGTGTGGTCTTCGTCGTTATTTATACATTAAATGTGTAATTTTGTATTTTTTGCCAGAAGAAAGATCACGGATGTGTTTATTTGTTGTTTTTTCTCCGGGGGTGATCGTATTGAATCAATCGTCCTAAAAGATCAGAAGAGGGCTCATATGATCGGAAATCAAAAGTCCCAATGCCTTTTTTTCGTAAAAGAGAGGGGGGGGTTCACTATCATCCAGCGAAAAATATTTTTGAACAAAACTTAGTCCGAAAAATCCACCCTAATAAAAGTCAATCCAATCAAAATTCAACTCAAGCAAAAATCAGCCCAAGCCAAATTTAATCCATGCAAAATTTAACTTGGCAAACGCTCAGCCACCAGGGGAAATCATATCAAGCCATTGGTCCAACAATAACGAGAAAGGTTCATTTTAAGTTCATTAAAGTTCTTTTAAATATACAAGATTCGTCAAATCTAGCATTATCCATCAAAAGCTATAGGCCTGAGAAAATTTGCATAATTTTCATAAAAGGGGAGAGGGGTTAGGAACCCCTAACTTCAAGGAACCTTTAATAAAATCACACCATCAGATTTAGCATGTCAGAGAACCCTAATGTAGAAGTTTCAAGCTCCTCCATACAAAAATGTGTAATTTTGTATTTTTTTTTTTGCCAGAAGAAAGATCACGGAGGTGTTTATTTGTTGTTGTTTTTTTCCCGGGGGCGATCGTATTGAATCAATGGTCCTAAAAGATCAGAAGAAGGCTCATATGATCGGAAATCAAAAGTCTTAATGCCTTTTTTAAGTGACCGAAAATATTAGAAGGCAGCTAGTGCCCCCCCCACACCCCTTTCCCCTAAAGTTATCTTTAAAAAATTTGTGAGAAAGCCATTTTGCTTTAGAATAGTCGAAAGATGTAATAACCATGTCTTTGAGGATGACTCAAACACCGGAGGAAGGGCTACCAGCTATAAATTTCGCTCTTTATTTACATATGGTTTTGGTTGTTGGGAAGCATATAGATATTTTTAGAAGGGAGTTTTCTGCGGAGGGCTATTTTCTAACGGGAGAATTTTCTTCTGGGAGGGAAATTTTTTGGGGATAAAACTTTATAGAGGAAATTTTACACGGGGGGGGGGGGGTGTTCCAGAGTTCAAATACAAAGTTCTTTTTAGTTTTCTTACTTCTCTTTTTTAACTCCATTTTATTTGTGGAGATGTTCTGGAAGAATTTTTGGCGAGTGTGGAATAATCCAGAGAGAATTTTACGGGGAGGGGCGGTATTTTAAATGGGAAGAGCTTTCCACGGAAAGGCTCCCCGTGAGGGGAGGCTATTTTTCATGGAAAAATGACCAGAAATTAATTTTTTTAAAACAATTTTTAACCTGAAAGTAAGGAGCAACATTAAAAATCAAAACGAACAGAAATTATTCCGTATATGAAGGGGTTACCCCCCTTCTCAATACCTCGGTCTGTGCGCTAAAATTTGATTGTTGGTTCCAATCCTTTAAGAACAACTCCTGAAACACAAGGGCCATTTAATGAGAGCAGGAAGCTTTCTTAAAAGTACTAAAAACTTTAGCGTGAAGAGCAAGGTATTGAGAAGGGGGTAACGAATTCATACACGGGGTAATTTCTCTGTTTGTTTTGAGTTTTATTGTTCCTCCTTAATTTCAGTTAAAAAAACCTTCTTTTTTTTACTATTTAATCAATATCAAAAGTAAATGATCAAAACTGTAGATTTGTTCCTGTGTGTGTGAACAATTAGCAGAACTTTTTTAGCTGCAAAAGCTCAAAAATATATTTTCTATTTTTGACATCTTGGAAACATTCTTAGTTATAATCGTCAGTTCTGAACTGAAGCTTTCGTCGGCTTCTTAGAATAAGGATTGACTGGGAAATCAGAAAACCAACCGAAAAATTGAATGGAGCATTCCAGAGGAATGAACAAAATGGCAGATAATTTAAAGTTAAAGTCGCAATCGCAGGATTGCGACAGAAAATTCCGAAAAAAGTAAGAACCTTCATTTTACGCAAAGACATTAACCAATTAAGCAATTTATTTTTCATGAAAGTCGTTAGGCTATGGATGTGAATTTTCCCTTGACTTGCTTTGAATTTTTACCATTCAACTCGCCTATTGTTCCATTTCCATCTCCCATTTATCTTTTTAGTAAATTTCTCCTCTCTCTTTTTATAGCTTCTGACAAGTTAAGAGTTATCATACCTTTATCTTACTCAAGTTAGGTGTTCAGTGCCTTCAGAAACAAGAAAATAATTCATTTGATTAAACTGTATTTTTGTTGGTGTATTGGTCAGTTTGAACAGTTTAACTAAAGCCGTGTTTTATTTGAGACAAGATAGTTTCAGTTTGGGCTGCCGTTTCCAGTCTTGTTTCGCATAATTCCGTTTTATTTGAGCCTTCGTCTTGTTTCGTTTCGGTACTGCCTTTGACAAGTAAAACACTGAAAAAGAGCTAGGCAGCTTACTGGCAAAAGTTTTCAAAATCCACAAATGCATCTTAGGTTAGGTCAAAAAATACTTAAATTTGAATTTGCAACAGAAGTGATTATTGAATTTGTAAAAAGCATAAAAAAAGGCATCGAGTATTATTTTCACTTTATTGGCAAGTCAATAATATGAACTGTCATACATTTACCCATCTGGGAATGATGAAAGTGAAGTCTGGCTTTTTTTAGGATTAAAAAAGACACAAAGTATTGTAGTTTGCTAAAGCCAAGGGCATACCTTATAGTAGGCACAGAAAAATAGTGCTGTACGCACATCTGGAAAAATACATCCACTAGTTAAATATTTTTTGCCGCCATTTTCATGAAACAAGGGGTGAAACTATCTGAACGAACAAGTTTCGATTTTTGGAATCTAGTTACGGAAAACGGTACGGTCCCTTACGGGATACTGCAAATAAAACGGCTTTGAGCTTACTAAATACGTAAAAAAAACGCTATTAAGGAAACAGGACTTAAACTAGACTGAAACAAGACCAAATAAAACGCGGCATAAGAGAGCATTGGAGAAGATTAAATACAATTTAGTGCACTGCTAGATTTCTTTTAGGTGACGTACTCGTGGTTTTGTAAAATTAGCGTGGATAGTAGTTTTCCTGACATTTCTTTGAAATATCAAGTGCGGATAAGAAATGTAATGTTTCTGTAACCAGACTCAACTGTATAACCGTCGAATGCCGCGAAATTGACGCTAAAATAAAGACCATTTCAAAGATCACGTTCGTCGTCTTTATAACGATCTGGAAGAAGCATTGGAATATGTGATGGTGCCGTTGTTTAAAATCCTGTTCACGGTGTCAAAGAAGCAGAGGCGAGATGAAAACATTTCAGTACTTTTGTATCATTCAGAAAACACTCAATAAATGAAGTTAGGTTAGGTCGGTTAGGTAGGTATCTTCTAACATTATGCGTTCCTTCTCGAAATTTTCCTTCTCATAAGAGTATAAAGTCAAGTTGTGTCCACTGACGCACTGTTTTGTTGTGGGCAACAACCCCTTATCCTGGAAAAAATTTAATTGCCTCTTTTTCAGTCTTTTGCAAATCCCAAATCAACCAGTTCGTGGTAACAAACTGTAGTAAGGAGCGACCAGGCTCAATAGTAAACGAAACTCTAAAACACGGAATTTTGATACTAAAAAGATACATCAAAAGAATCGGATTTTTATGCTGATTTTAAATATATAAGTTTCATCAAATTTAGTATTTGTCATCAAAAGTTGCGAGCCCAAGAAAATTTGCCTTATTTTGGAAAACAGGGGGAAACACCCCCTAAAAGTCATAGAATCTTACTCTAAAGTGTTTTACTGTTTAATAAAGTAGAATTGAGACAAAGAGTCAAACTTCATCTTAAAGAGCGGGGCGTTGAGAAGGGAACAGACCCTTAAGGGAACCATACACGGAGTAATTTCTGTTCGTTTTAAGTCTTAATGTCGCTCCTTACTTTCAGTTAAAAAAATGTTTTTTATTTAATCTTCATTTCAAAATCCATGTTTAGACACTATCTTCTATCACTATGCGTATCAAACTAAATTGAGTTTTGTCTTTGTGGTTATGAAACCGGTCTTTCTCATAAAATGTACCTGCATAGTAGGTTGTTTCACGAAAGAACCTAACTTCACTTATTGACTGTGTTCAGAATAATACACAAGTAAGACCCTGCCACTACCTGATGACACCACAGTAAGAAGAGACCTCGGCTTACAATTAATATTTTCAGGCGTGAAATCTCTATTTATTACAATGTATATTACCAAAATTTTGTCATGGATGTCTTTCAAGGGATTCAAAAAGCACTTCATTTAGGGGGTGTGGGGCAGAGGGTCCGCCAATAAATGAATATTTAGAAAAATATTCAGCAAGCTCAAGCCAGTGAAGACTATTCTTAGGTCTCTGATGAATGAAAATAATTTGATGACCCACTTAATCCAGCCTGTGAAAGTGATTTTTTTGTATCTATGTGACCTTTCTCAAATAGTTCAGTGGAAAGGAATGAAAACTCGACGAATATCTCTCTACCTATGATTTGTATACATAGTATGTGCCCCTCTGGATATTTCAGCCTGTTTAATGGTCGATTTTTATTTTACTTTTTATTTTAATTCGGTTCACCCCCCTCCAATTAAAAGAGGCTAACTTTTGTCAATACCCGTTAGATGACAAAATGGAAAAACTGACAGATTTTAAATGTATTAAATAAGTAAAGACGTTTCCAGCTGAAAGTAAGGAGCAACATCAAAACTTAAAACGTATATATATATATATATATATATATATATATATATATATATATATATATATATATATATATATATATATATATATATATATATATATATATTCTGTTCATTTTTCGTTGCTCTCTGCTTTCAGTTCGAAACACGACTTTTTTTTATTCAGCTTTTATGAAGACCCGTTGGATACATTCTTTTTTATGACATTCTTTATTATTTAATATTCTTTTTATTTAGTATATGATCGTTTATAAAAATGCCAAGAAACCCGGCCTCCCCTCCATGGAAAAATCCCTTCCCCACGAAAAATTCCTCCAAGGTTCTCCCAAGTAACACCACCGCCAGAAAATCCTCCCCCTCCTGAAAAATATTTGTACACTGCTCAATCACCAATATAAACAATGGATAAAGCTCTTAGCCTGCTGCCTTTCCCCGGGGATTGTGGGGGCAGTGCACTGTATTTAAGATCAGAAGGGCCGGATATGGGACGATTGGAGCGATTGAGTGCAATCGGACCAAAAAATTTGAAAGGGTCCCACGTTACCATCAAAATGAACAAAAGAAATTTTTGAAACTTAAAGCAAATAATTCTTACCGATAAGGGATAAATTATGAATGATTCAAATAATAGAGAAAAGCGGATATAGTAAAAATATTTAAGAATTGTTTAGCATTAATATACATTGCGAATTGGTAACATAAATACACGAGGGCCAGAACCAAGGAATGATAAGCTTGTTTTGGTGTTACTTGGTTATTCTACACTTGTTTTTTCATAGGCATATATTTGGGAGTGATACCTAGCACGGGGATACCATGGGGAATTTATGGTAGGTACGCCACTTGCCTGGGTGGGGAATTTATAGTGCCAAAATCCTATAGGCAAGTGTGTACTCTCCTGGTGGGCCCTTGTGTAGGGTTGTTGCCCCTGAATTATTTGTCTTTTTTTTTACTGTTTTTAATATTTGGTAAATGACGACTTTTACTTACTTACGACACGACTGAATGTCCATGGATTATTCTTTATGGTTGATTATGTATGGCTATGCTGTTTGACCTATGTCATTGTATGGATAAGTAGGGTTAAGGCCTCATTCAAGTATTGATCTATATTAATTACTAATGTAGGAAAACAGTCTTCCTTTTCTCCTTTTTTTATGTGTTTGTGCTGTTGCATTGGTGATTTCTTTTTTCATTATATTTATTTAATGTTTGCATTAGCGGATAAAATTTATTAATGTTTTATTGTTAAATTAAATACACTTTATAACATAGAAAACTGATAACCGTAAAATTTTATTGAAAATTTATTGAAGTTAATCGGGTAAACCTCTACTAGATAGACTTTTGCGCTACATAAGTGAATTACTTTACGCAGGTATGCTACTATGCAAGTACATTTTATTTAAATACTTAATGTATAGAGAGGGTACCGCCACAACAAAAAATCCGATCAAGCCCCGCACCTGCTTGATCCGAGCCTGAAGATCAGCATTTAAAAGAAACTTTATTGAATAGATTAAAGCAAATCAAACAGTTCGTGGTAACGAACTGTAGTAAGGAGCGACCCGGCTCAATAGTAACCAAAACTCTAAAAAATGGAATTTTGATACCAATAGCTACATCAAAAGAATCGCATTTTAATGCTGGTTTTGAATATATAAGTTTCATCAAGTTTAGTCTTACCCATCAAAAGTTACGAGCCTGAGAAAATTTGCGTTATTTTAGAAAATAGGGAGAAACGCCCCCTAAAAGTCATAGAATCTTAACGAAAATCACATCATCAGATTCAGCGTAATATTTACCATGATTATAAAATGCATAATAACTATTAATATAAAGTTATTATTAATATCAGACTATTAATATTAATGACTTTAATAATTAATATTATATACTTATTTAAGATTAGAAATACGAGTTGAAATACGGGGGAATAGCGACTACTTTTTATTTATGCTCCAGTGCAAACAATAGGCAACATAAAAAGTAATTGCTGAGTTAGTAATCGCAGAAATATGGTAAAACTGTGATAACAGTACTGGTATTACATTTAAGTAGTGCCGTAAAAAGGACAAAAGTGCTTTGCTATTATTTATAGACTATCTTTCGTGGTTTATAGCCTATGCTGGAATCCATTATGTGATGTACCATTACAGAAACTATTAGATGAACAAAGGTTCAAAATCTTGTTATTTCTTGTTTTAGATGTGGTTAAATCAGGAATTCTTGTCTTACGTAGTTTTATTGAAGATCCATTTGTAACTTTTCTTGTATAATTTCAAATACTTTTAGGTTTCTAATTTCATTTTAATTCCTCAAAGCGTCAACAAAATTTGAAAATTGATATATTTTTAAACATCAATTATTTTCTTTCAATAAACTATAGGGGTCAGAAAAATTGTCTTATAATCAATTAATCCCAATCAATATAATCAGAAAAATTGTTGTGTACATGAATTAATTGCTTTCAATAAACTATTAGGGTCAGTAAAAATTATATTTTGGGTTCAGTCATAAATAAACGAAAATGAGAAACGAGAGGGGTAGTAACTGTTAAAGAGTTTGGGAGTAGAGAAAGAATCTCTATAACTGGAGGGAGGGTACCTTTGCTATTTTCTGTCAAAATTCATCTTTACATTGGAAATTTAAAGGGTCAAATCACATTTCAGTGGAGCAATGAACTTTTTAGGGAACGCTAATGTTTCCCTGTGAATCTTCATCTCACGACGCCCATGAAGATATCCACTCTTGTTATGATCACATTTATTCCTAGCCTAATTATTTTGGAACTGGTACCGATTTTTCTGTAATTTAACATTGATAAATTAAAAATAGGCTGTGCAGCTCCCACATCCCTTATTTAGTATTTTACCTGTAATTGTAATTTGAGGCGCTTATATTTAGACCACCTCCGGAATTATGTGCCTTTAGAGTGTATATGCTCAGTAAGATTTTCTTAGTCATCATTATACTTCCACTGTGTTTTACTCTGAATATTTCAATTTAGAAAGCCCTGACATTGTTCTATTTTTGTCAAATCCATGCATTTTTAAGAGCGTCCTGTCTCTCTTACAATTTGAAAGGGTCACATGGTCCTCTTGTCCCCCCAAGCAACGCAGGTAAACAGTATACAAGCAAAAAACGGCTAAAAAATTGAACCTATCACTACTAAAATTCAACGTGAAAATTTTACACCATTTCACTGTCTTATTTTACATAATGTGGCCTAAAATTATAATGTATTTCATGATCAAAAATCATGAATAAAATACATCGGAGGAATTAATACTTTTTTTCCATTTTTAGCTCATATACTAAGAGTTTAAATGGTGATATACTTTCACAAATGATATATATATATATATATATATATATATATATATATATATATATATATATATATATATATATATATATATATATATATATATATATATATATATATATATATATATATATATATATATATATATATATATATATATATATATATATATATATATATATATATATATATATATATATATACATATATATATATATATATATACATATATATATATATATGTATATATATATATATATATATATATATATATATATACTAGCTGTTGGGGTGGCGCTTCGCGCCACCCCAACACCTAGTTGGTGGGGGCGCTTCGCGCCCCCCCCCCAAGCCCCCCCGCGCGCGTAAGTCGTTACGCGCCATAATAGTTACGCGCCATTGTAGTTGTGTCCCTATGTCCCACCTGTGAATATAGATAGATATATATATATATATATATATATATATATATATATATATATATATATATATATATATATATATATATATATATATATATATATATATATATATATATATATATATATATACATATATATATATATATATATATATATATATATATATATATATATATATATATATATATATATATATATATATGGTTTTAACTACGTAAAACTTGCGAATATACAACATTCTTTGCTGTCCCATTGTCTTTGCATATAAATAGATTGTCAGGTTTACCGACTCTTGAACATGCAACATATAATGGTCCATGGGAAAACAATCTGTATTCAGATCTATACCTCATGATTCTAATGATTGCCCTTGAGCTTTGTTGATGGTGATTGCTAATCGACCATTCCCTGTCCCGGTCGTCATTTACATCCCCCTGTTTCCCCCGGTGTCCCCGTTGTAGTTGTGTCCCTGTGTCCCGGTCGTCATTTATATTCCCTGTGTCCCGGTCGTCATTTATATCCCGGTGTCCCGGTCTGTATATACATTCGTTTTTTAGTTTTGTTTTTCTCCTTTATTTTTTTCCTTTTTTTTTCTTTTTTAGCTTATTTAGATTTTTAGATTTTTTAGTTTTTTTATTAGTTTTTTTTCTTTTTAGTTTTTTTGTCCCGGTCGTCATTTATATCCCCCTGTTTCCCCCGGTGTCCCCGTAGTAGTTGTGTCCCTGTGTCCCGGTCGTCATTTATATTCCCTGTGTCCCGGTCGTCATTTGTATCCCGGTGTACCGGTCTGTATATACATACGTTTTTTAGTTTTGTTTTTCTCCTTTATTTTTTTCCTTTTTTTTTCTTTTTTAGTTTATTTAGATTTTTAGATTTTTTAGTTTTTTTATTAGTTTTTAGTTTTTTTTCTTTTTAGTTTTTTTGTAGTTTTTACCTTCTTTTTAGTTTTGTTAATTTTTTTTTTTACTTATGTCCTGGTCGTCATTTATACTCCCTGTGTCCCGGTGCTTTGTTGATTGCTAATCGAACATTCCTTTTGTCCTGGTCGCTTTCTCTTTGAGTGTCGTCATTTATTTTTTTCTTTTTTAGTTCTTTTAGTTTTTACCTTTTTTAGTTTTTTTTAGTTTTTTAGATGAAAATTTTTTTTAGTTTTTTCCTTTTTTTCTTTTTAGTTTTTTATTGGTTTTTACCTTTATGTTAGCTTATTTTTCAGTTTTTTCCTTTTTTTTTAGTTTTTTTTTATTTTTTATTTTTTTTAGTTTTTTACCTTTTTTTAGCTTTTTTAGTTTTTTTAGTTTTTTAGCTTTTTTACTTTTTTTTATTAGTTTTTAGTTTTTTTGTAGTTTTTGCCTTTTTTTAGTTTTTTCAGTTTTTTTTTTAGTTTTTTATTGGTTTTTACCTTTATTTTAGCTTATTTTTCAGTTTTTTCCTTTTTTTTAGTTTTTTTTAGTTTTTAGTTTTTTTAGTTTTTTACCTTTTTTTAGTTTTTTTAGTTTTTTTAGTTTTTTAGCTTTTTTATTTTTTTTATTAGTTTTTAGTTTTTTTTGTAGTTTTTGCCTTTTTTTTAGTTTTTTTAGTTTTTTAGCTTTTTTATTAGTTTTTAGTTTTTTTGAAGTTTTTGCCTTTTTTAGTTTTTTTAGTTTTTTAGCTTTTTTATTTTTTTTATTAGTTTTTAGTTTTTTTTGCAGTTTTTGCCTTTTTTTAGTTTTTTCAGTTTTGACGTCACCTGATCCAGTTTTTTCAGGTGACGTCACCTGATCCACGATCCACAGATCCACAGACAACTTATTTTTATATATATAGATAGTTTTTTTTTTTACTTATGTCCTGGTCGTCATTTATACTCCCTGTGTCCCGGTGCTTTGTTGATTGCTAATCGAACATTCCTTTTGTCCTGGTCGCTTTCTCTTTGAGTGTCGTCATTTATTTTTTTCTTTTTTAGTTCTTTTAGTTTTTACCTTTTTTAGTTTTTTTTAGTTTTTTAGATGAAAATTTTTTTTAGTTTTTTCCTTTTTAGTTTTTTATTGGTTTTTACCTTTATTTTAGCTTATTTTTCAGTTTTTTCCTTTTTTTTAGTTTTTTTTTATTTTTTATTTTTTTTAGTTTTTTACCTTTTTTTAGTTTTTTTAGTTTTTTTAGTTTTTTAGCTTTTTTACTTTTTTTATTAGTTTTTAGTTTTTTTTTGTAGTTTTTGCCTTTTTTTAGTTTTTTCAGTTTTTTTTTTAGTTTTTTATTGGTTTTTACCTTTATTTTAGCTTATTTTTCAGTTTTTTCCTTTTTTTTAGTTTTTTTTAGTTTTTTACCTTTTTTTAGTTTTTTTAGTTTTTTTAGTTTTTTAGCTTTTTTATTTTTTTTATTAGTTTTTAGTTTTTTTTGTAGTTTTTGCTTTTTTAGTTTTTTCAGTTTTTTAGCTTTTTTATTAGTTTTTAGTTTTTTTTGTAGTTTTTGCCTTTTTTTAAGTTTTTTTAGTTTTTTAGCTTTTTTATTTTTTTTATTAGTTTTTAGTTTTTTTTGTAGTTTTTGCCTTTTTTTAGTTTTTTCAGTTTTGACGTCACCTGATCCAGTTTTTTCAGGTGACGTCACCTGATCCATCCATCCACAGACAGACAACTTATTTTTATATATATACTAGCTGTTGGGGTGGCGCTTCGCGCCACCCCAACACCTAGTTGGTGGGGGCGCTTCGCGCCCCCCCCCCAAGCCCCCCCGCGCGCGTAAGTCGTTACGCGCCATAATAGTTACGCGCCATTGTAGTTGTGTCCCTATGTCCCACCTGTGAATATAGATAGATATATATATATATATATATATATATATATATATGGTTTTAACTACGTAAAACTTGCGAATATACAACATTCTTTGCTGTCCCATTGTCTTTGCATATAAATAGATTGTCAGGTTTACCGACTCTTGAACATGCAACATATAATGGTCCATGGGAAAACAATCTGTATTCAGATCTATACCTCATGATTCTAATGATTGCCCTTGAGCTTTTTTGATGGTGATTTCTAATCGACCATTCCCTGTCCCGGTGTCCCGGTCGTCATTTATATCCCCCTGTTTCCCCCGGTGTCCCCGTTGTAGTTGTGTCCCTCTGTCCCGGTCGTCATTTATATTCCCTGTGTCCCGGTCGTCATTTGTATCCCGGTGTCCCGGTCTGTATATACATTCGTTTTTTAGTTTTGTTTTTCTCCTTTATTTTTTTCCTTTTTTTTTCTTTTTTAGCTTATTTAGATTTTTAGATTTTTTAGTTTTTTTATTAGTTTTTATTTTTTTTTCTTTTTAGTTTTTTTTTGTCCCGGTCGTCATTTATATCCCCCTGTTTCCCCCGGTGTCCCCGTTGTAGTTGTGTCCCTGTGTCCCGGTCGTCATTTATATTCCCTGTGTCCCGGTCGTCATTTGTATCCCGGTGTACCGGTCTGTATATACATTCGTTTTTTAGTTTTGTTTTTCTCCTTTATTTTTTTCCTTTTTTTTTTCTTTTTTAGTTTATTTAGATTTTTAGATTTTTTAGTTTTTTTATTAGTTTTTAGTTTTTTTTTCTTTTTATTTTTTTTGTAGTTTTTACCTTCTTTTTAGTTTTGTTAGTTTTTTTTTTACTTATGTCCTGGTCGTCATTTATACTCCCTGTGTCCCGGTGCTTTGTTGATTGCTAATCGAACATTCCTTTTGTCCTGGTCGCTTTCTCTTTGAGTGTCGTCATTTTTAGTTTTTTACCTTTTTTTAGTTTTTTTAGTTTTTTAGTTTTTTAGCTTTTTTACTTTTTTTATTAGTTTTTAGTTTTTATATTCCCTCTGTCCCGGTCGTCATTTGTATCCCGGTGTACCGGTCTGTATATACATTCGTTTTTTAGTTTTGTTTTTCTCCTTTATTTTTTTCCTTTTTTTTTCTTTTTTAGTTTATTTAGATTTTTAGATTTTTTAGTTTTTTTATTAGTTTCTAGTTTTTTTTTCTTTTTAGTTTTTTTGTAGTTTTTACCTTCTTTTTAGTTTTGTTAATTTTTTTTTTTACTTATGTCCTGGTCGTCATTTATACTCCCTATGTCCCGGTGCTTTGTTGATTGCTAATCGAACATTCCTTTTGTCCTGGTCGCTTTCTCTTTGAGTGTCGTCATTTATTTTTTTCTTTTTTAGTTCTTTTAGTTTTTACCTTTTTTAGTTTTTTTTAGTTTTTTAGATGAAAATTTTTTTTAGTTTTTTCCTTTTTAGTTTTTTATTGGTTTTTACCTTTATGTTAGCTTATTTTTCAGTTTTTTCCTTTTTTTATTAGTTTTTAGTTTTTTTGTAGTTTTTGCCTTTTTTTAGTTTTTTCAGTTTTTTTTTAGTTTTTTATTGGTTTTTACCTTTATTTTAGCTTATTTTTCAGTTTTTTCCTTTTTTTTAGTTTTTTTTTGTTTTTAGTTTTTTTAGTTTTTTACCTTTTTTTAGTTTTTTTAGTTTTTTTAGTTTTTTAGCTTTTTATTTTTTTTATTAGTTTTTAGTTTTTTTTGTAGTTTTTGCCTTTTTTTTAGTTTTTTTAGTTTTTTAGCTTTTTTATTAGTTTTTAGTTTTTTTTTGTAGTTTTTGCCTTTTTTTAGTTTGACAACTTATTTTTATATATATAGATAGTTTTTTTTTTTTTACTTATGTCCTGGTCGTCATTTATACTCCCTGTGTCCCGGTGCTTTGTTGATTGCTAATCGAACATTCCTTTTGTCCTGGTCGCTTTCTCTTTGAGTGTCGTCATTTATTAGTTTTTTCCTTTTTTTCTTTTTAGTTTTTTATTGGTTTTTACCTTTATTTTAGCTTATTTTTCAGTTTTTTCCTTTTTTTTAGTTTTTTTTTATTTTTTATTTTTTTTAGTTTTTTACCTTTTTTTAGTTTTTTTAGTTTTTTAGCTTTTTTACTTTTTTTATTAGTTTTTAGTTTTTTTTTGTAGTTTTTGCCTTTTTTTAGTTTTTTCAGTTTTTTTTTTTAGTTTTTTATTGGTTTTTACCTTTATAGTTTTTTTAGTTTTTTAGCTTTTTTATTTTTTTTATTAGTTTTTAGTTTTTTTTTGTAGTTTTTGCCTTTTTTTAGTTTTTTCAGTTTTGACGTCACCTGATCCAGTTTTTTCAGGTGACGTCACCTGACACATCCACACATCCACAGACAGACAACTTATTTTTATATATATACTAGCTGTTGGGGTGGCGCTTCGCGCCACCCCAACACCTAGTTGGTGGGGGCGCTTCGCGCCCCCCCCAAGCCCCCCCGCGCGCGTAAGTCGTTACGCGCCATAATAGTTACGCGCCATTGTAGTTGTGTCCCTATGTCCCACCTGTGAATATAGATATATATATATATATATATGGTTTTAACTACGTAAAACTTGCGAATATACAACATTCTTTGCTGTCCCATTGTCTTTGCATATAAATAGATTGTCAGGTTATCCCCCTGTTTCCCCCGGTGTCCCCGTTGTAGTTGTGTCCCTGTGTCCCGGTCGTCATTTATATTCCCTGTGTCCCGGGTCCCGGTCATCATTTGTATCCCGGTGTCCCGGTCTGTATATACATTCGTTTTTTAGTTTTGTTTTTCTCCTTTATTTTTTTCCTTTTTTTTTCTTTTTTAGCTTATTTAGATTTTTAGATTTTTTAGTTTTTTTTATTAGTTTTTAGTTTTTATTTCTTTTTAGTTTTTTTGTCCCGGTCGTCATTTATATCCCCCTGTTTCCCCCGGTGTCCCCGTTGTAGTTGTGTCCCTGTGTCCCGGTCGTTATTTATATTCCCTGTGTCCCGGTCGTCATTTGTATCCCGGTGTACCGGTCTGTATATACATTCGTTTTTTAGTTTTGTTTTTCTCCTTTATTTTTTTCCTTTTTTTTTCTTTTTTAGTTTATTTAGATTTTTAGATTTTTTAGTTTTTTTATTAGTTTTTAGTTTTTTTTTCTTTTTAGTTTTTTTGTAGTTTTTACCTTCTTTTTAGTTTTGTTAATTTTTTTTTTTACTTGTGTCCTGGTCGTCATTTATACTCCCTGTGTCCCGGTGCTTTGTTGATTGCTAATCGAACATTCCTTTTGTCCTGGTCGCTTTCTCTTTGAGTGTCGTCATTTATTTTTTTCTTTTTTAGTTCTTTTAGTTTTTACCTTTTTTAGTTTTTTTTTAGTTTTTAGTTTTTTTAGTTTTTTACCTTTTTTTAGTTTTTTTAGTTTTTTAGCTTTTTTATTTTTTTTATTAGTTTTTAGTTTTTTTGTAGTTTTTGCCTTTTTTTTTAGTTTTTTGTCCTGGTCGCTTTCTCTTTGAGTGTCGTCATTTATTAGTTTTTTCCTTTTTTTTTTTAGTTTTTTATTGGTTTTTACCTTTATTTTAGCTTATTTTTCAGTTTTTTCCTTTTTTTTAGTTTTTTTTTATTTTTTATTTTTTTAGTTTTTTACCTTTTTTTAGTTTTTTTAGTTTTTTTAGTTTTTTAGCTTTTTTACTTTTTTTATTAGTTTTTAGTTTTTTTTGTAGTTTTTGCCTTTTTTTAGTTTTTTCAGTTTTTTTTTTAGTTTTTTATTGGTTTTTACCTTTATAGTTTTTTTAGTTTTTTAGCTTTTTTATTTTTTTTATTAGTTTTTAGTTTTTTTTGTAGTTTTTGCCTTTTTTTAGTTTTTTCAGTTTTGACGTCACCTAATCCAGTTTTTTCAGGTGACGTCACCTGACACATCCATCCACACATCCATCCACACATCCACAGACAGACAACTTATTTTTATATATATATATAGATATATATATAGAAGATATATATGCTCTGCCTATATTTGGAATAGTTGTAGAACATTCTAAAATTCCTTCTTTTCTTCATTATTTCTATTTGTCATAATTTCTTCGTGGCAGCTCTATTTTACAGATGGGGATTTTTCAGGGGAGGGGGGTTCCGGGAGGAAGTTTTCCAGAGTAAATTTTCTGGGCGGGAAAAATATGGATAGCACTTAGGTACTTGTTCGACTGACCGTATATCAAAGAACAAGCTATACAGAATGTGGTTCGATGCCACTTTCGAAGGCTATAGCCCTCAAAGAAATGATAAGATGGCTAGCCCTGTTTTAGAGATAAAGAATGATAGATTGTCAAATATTAAGCTTTTTCACTATACATCTGGGGTCAAACAAAAACTGGGGCGTCTCCAGATAGGGTGGGAAGAGAGGTGGAGGAGGAGTGACTTAAAGAGAGTCTCAGGGAATCGGTATTGCAGTGAAATGTTAACGGTAGTAGTAGCATTTCAACCTAAGCAATCACGTCACTAAGAATTAAATTAAAAATTAGAAAAAATTAAAATAAAAAAAATAAATTAAATTAAAAATTAGCAATCACGTCACTACACCTAGTTGATGGAATTAACACAGTACTAAAGTCCTCCATTTACTTCGTAACCGATGATTCAACATTGAGTGTTTCACACGGTGATAAATAGCAATAGCGGATATAATTAAACCATAAAAGTTAATTACAAGGGAAGACTAGTGTAAAAATATTTACCATAAAAACCCAAATGAAGTTCAAAAGTCTAATTTATTTGACAAGTAATTTCAATAACGCAAATAATCTACTCTCATTATGTGAGTTCCAGTTTGGGCTAATGTAGTTATTGTGGGCAATTAAAACAAAATTCAATCGGGAAACAACTTCCTTAGAGCATATACAGTCCTCTTATCAAACAGTTCATGGTAACGAACTGTAGCAAGGAGCGACCCGGCTCAATAGTAAACGAAACTCTAAAAAACGGAATTTCGATGCTAAAAGATACATCAAAAGAATTGGATTTTTATGCTGATTTTAGATATATAAGTTTCATCAAATTGAGTCTTTGTCATCAAAAGTTACGAGCCTGAGAAAATTTGCCTTATTTTGGAAAATAGGGGGAAACATCCCCTAAGGGTCATAGGATATTAACGAAAATCACACTATCGAATTCAGCGTATCAGAGAACCCTGAAGAAGAAATTCCAAGGTCCAATCTAGAAAAATGTGGAATTTCGTATTTTTTGACAGATCACGGGTGCGTGTTTCCCAGGGGTTATCGTATCGACCAAGTGGTTCTAGAGTGTTGCAAGAGGGCTCATTCTAACGGAAATGAAAAGTTCTAGTGGTCTTTTTAAGTGACCAAAAATATTGGAGGGCACCTAGGCCCCCTCCCACGTTCATTTTTTCCGAAAGTCAACGGATCAAAATTTTGAGATAGCCATTTTGTTCCGCATAGTCGAAATCCATAATGACTATGTCTTTGGGGATGACTTACTTACTACCCCACAGTCCCTGGGGGAGGGGCTGCAAGTTACAAACTTTGACCAATGTTCACATACAGTAATGGCTATTGGGAAGTGTAGTGACGTTTTCAGGGGGGGTTGGGTGTGGAGTTGAGGGGAGGGGGCTATGTGGGAGAATCTTTTCTTGGAGAAATATTTCATGGGGGAAGAGAAATTCAATGAAAAGGGCGTAGGATTTTCTAGCATTACTATTAAAAAAACAAAAAACAATGAAAATATAAACATGAAAAAGTTTTTTCAATTGAAAGTAAGGAGTAGCATTAAAACTTAAAACGAACAGAGATTATTACGCATATGAGGGGCTCTAAAAATACTTTAGCATAAAGAGCGAAGCATTTAGGAGGAGATAAATACTTCGCTCTTTATGCTAAAGTATTTTTAGTAATTTCAACTATTTATTCTACTGCCTTTCTGATTCAGGGGTCATTCTTAAAGAATTGGGACAAAACTTAAGATTTAGTGTGAAGAGCGAGGCATTAACGAGGGTACCAGCCCCCTCATATATATAATTTAAAATACAAGAATATAAAAGTTTGTTACGTAAGTTAATTCTTAAGTTACGTATATTTTTTACAAATAAAAACGTTCGTTAAAAATTAAAATTTCTAGTTGCCTTTTTAAGTAACCAAAAAACTGGAGAGCAACTAGGCCTCCTTCCCCACCCCTTATTTCTCAAAATCGTCTGATCAAAACTAAGAGAAAGCCATTTAGCCAAAAAAAAAGAATTAATATGCAAATTTCATTTTAATAATTTATGTACGGAGAGCCAAAATCAAACATGCATTAATTCAAAAACATTCAGAAATTAAATAAAAAACTAGTTTTTTTAACTGAAAGTAAGGAGCGACATTAAAACTGAAAGCGAACGGAAATTAATCCGTATATGAAATGGGTTGTCCCTTCCACAATCCCTCGCTCTTTACGCTAAAGTTTGACTCTTTCCCACAATTCTACTTTTTAAAACAATTAAAAACTTTAGCGTAAATAGCGAGGGATTGCGGAAGGGACAACCCATTTCACATACGGAGTAATTTCTGTTCGTTTTAAGTTTTAATGTCGCTCCTTACTTTCAGTTTAAAAAAACTAGTTTTTTTTTTATTTAACTGTTACAAGTAACGAAGGTGCTACAAAAATTCAGTTGCTGGAACTATTACTAATTACAGGAGCTATAAAAATGGCTTTGAACATAGTCAAACCAGCCCGGAAGTGGGGTCTTTAAAGTGTATAGTATACAATTACAAGATGGAACGGTAGCGCCCCTAGGATTGCATTGGATTGAGTACTCTAGAAAATGGTATTTGAACGTAAAACCAAGCACCTACTCGATAATATTAATATCTAAGAATCGGTATTCAGTACGGAATAAAACTAAAAAGTACTCCAACATGTAAGTACATAACTCGAAGGCTTTTTCAATCGCAAGGAAAAAAGTTTAAGGAAATTGTGAGCCTTAAATACTGCCTGAAAGGCAAATGACAAGAATTGATTTCATTGGGAAAGTAAATAGAAACATAATTGATATATGTATATATCCTAATTGATATATGTTTGATATTGATATTGATAATTGATATTTTATATGATATTGATATTTGATATCGATAATTGATGATATTAATAATTCAGTACGGAATAAAACTGGAAAGCACTCCAGCATGTAACTACAAAACTCAAAGGCTTTTTCAACCATAAATAAGAAAGTCTAAATAAAATGTGAGCCTTAAATACTGCCTGAAGGGCAAATGACAAGAATTGATTTCATTGGAAAAGAAACAGAAATAAAATTGATATATGTATATATCATAATTGATATACGTGTATATCATAATTAATACATGTTTGATATTGAAATTGATAATTGATATTTGATTTTGATATTTGATTTGATATTGATATTTGATATTAATAATTGATATTGACATAATTGATGTGTGTTTGATAAACATTCACTAGTTCATTGGAAAAGTAAATAGAAATCTATTTTAATAGCATCAACTATTTTAGTTAAAACTGAACTTGTTTATTCACTTCACTAACACAACTTTTCTGAGCAAAGTCATATATAATAGACAGATGGACGCCATAGAAAATCATAGTTAGAGGATATGTTGACTAGTATGGTTATATTGGGTTATGTGACTACTTTTTTTTTGAATCGCTCTACATAAATATTCGCCAGTAACCCGGAGAGGGGGGCGCCCATGGGTAAACCATTAATTTTGCTGGTAAAAAGAATTACGAATTTGAAAATACATTGAATACTTGTAACAGAGTTTACCCAAGGTCATTAAGATCTCGCATTCTATTCCTGCTGGTGAAACTTCAATTATATGATAATTTTAGTAATGTATCCTAATAAAAATCACATCATCAGATTTAGTATATGACAGAATCATGCTGTAAAGATTTTCTAGCTTCCATATGCAAAAATCTAAAATTTTGTAATTTTTGCCAGAAGAAAAATCACGGATGCGTGTTTATTTCTTCTTTTTTTTCCTTTTTTATTTTTTTCCAGGCTGATGGTGTCGAACCAATAGTCATATAAGATCAGAAAAGGGCTTACTCGAACAGAAATTACATTTCTAGTTCCCCATTTCAATGACCAAAACGATATTAAGGCAACTAGATTCCCTACTCCCTCCCATGCTACTTTTTTCCTCAAGTCACCCGATCAAAATTTTGAGACACCCATTAAAATCAGCATAGTTAAAGGGCAAGCACTATGCCTCTGGAGATGGAAAGACCCTGCAAGTCCCTTAAGAAAAGGATTGTAAGCTATGAAATTTGTCTAGTGAATTTTGTGTTCGGGGAGATTTTCTAGTGGAAGTTCCCCCCATTTCTAGTTCCCCATTTCATGACCAAAATGATTGTAAGACAACTAGATTCCCTCCTCCCTCCCATGCTACTTTTTTCCTCAAGTCACCCGATCAAAATTTTGAGACACCCATTAAAATCAGCATAGTTGAAGGGCAAGCACTATGCCGCTAGGGATGGCAAGACCCTGCTGTCCCCGAAGAAAAAGGTTGTAAGCTATGAAATTTGTCTAGTGCATTTTATGTGTGGTGAGATTTTCTACAAGGGAGATTTTTAAAGGGGAGAATTTTCCTTGGAGAGAGAAGTTTCCAGGAAAAAAATTCAGAAGAGAAATCATACACTGGGGAATTTAGCAAAATTTTATAAAAAGTTATTTTTATCTGATTTCTTTTTGCCAATTCAATTTTTCATGTGGAGATACTCCGGAAAACTGCCCAGAAATTTTTTTTCAAAGGAGTTGAGATTGTCCGGAGGTTTTTCTGAGGTGGGGGATTTTCCGCCGGAAAACTCCCCATGGGGGAATTCCGAAAAGGATCAACTTCCAATGAGACACTGGGAGGGGAGAATCTACAGGAAAAATTTTTCATGAAGAGAGGATTTGCGGCATGGTTAAAAAGACGATTAAAAATTTAAAAAAAAGACAAGTATTTTTTCGAACTAAAGTTAGCTAAAATTAATTTTCCAGGGTCGCAAGAAGTTTTCTTGGGGAATTTTCAGCAGGAATGGAATTGCCTAGGGGATTGGGGATGCTATGCGGGAGGAACTTTCCAACGAGGAATTTCGCTGGGAGGATTTCCATAGAGACCAAAGGTGGATTCTCTGGCATTGTTTGAAAACGATCAAAAATTAAATTAAAAACATATCTACTAAAACAAAATACTCTTTAATTACAAATTTTGTCACCAAATTTTGCCAAACGCTGAAGTTAATCTAAGCCAAAAATAAAACTGATAAGAAATATCAAAATCGATATACTGATTATCGAATATTCAAAATAAAAATATTGATAAATCTATGTATGGTTTAATCAAATTTTTGAGGGTTCATTCCCTCGTGAATCCCTCGCTCTTCACACCAACAACTAGTTGGAAACCTCCCCTGAATTGAAGCCGAGGCTCTTGATCGGCCAACTCTTGATCGGATCAAATTATCGGTCAACAACTAGTTAGAAACAGCCCCTGAATTGAAAGCCAAAGCTTTTAATAATTCTCTGAACCTAGATACGACTATGATGGAAAAAAAGGAGAGGAGAAAGGGAGGATGAAGTTTGACAGAGCCAGGAGTGGTGGAAGACGAGGTTGCCGTAACATTAGTATAATTAGTATTATTAGTAACATTAGTATATTATAACATTAGTAACATTAGTATAATTAGTATAATCAGTAACATTAATATAATTAGTATAATTATATAACGGCAACATTAGTTGCCGTAACACCTAATCTTATTTGACCAGAAATGAGATTCCGATGTTGTTAATCTAAGCCCCCTCCTTATCAACAATTGAATCTTTTGACCTATTTTTGGCCGCAATTTAAGACACTAGGGGTTATAGTGTCACCACTTTCTTTAAATAGGAGAAAAAATATATTTTAATTAATGTCCGTTAAGATTCAATTGTTTGCAATATTTGTTTGCAAATATATGTGCACATATTCAACTTGATAGCAAAAATTAATGTCTTACAGTCTCCCTCCATCCTACATACACGCTAAAATCACTACCAGGTTATTGCTGCACCAAGCCACCTCAGACCAACACAGTCACCCTTGATCTTTTTCCACCCTAACCTGTCCAAACTTCATTTATTACACCTTGCTTTGAAGTCCCACTTTACGTTGGACCTTTTTACTACCCTTTTTCTGCTCCATTAGGGGAAAGCCTGCTTTTCATCTCTCCCCAAATGGATGACCAAAATCATATAAATTTTGCTCCACTGCCAACAAATGTGTTCTAACATCCGTCGACATAGACGTTAAAGAGCCTTTTTGAAAACAATACTATTCTTAGGATGTAGTTTGATATTCGGTGTTGTAAGTAAACATTGATGTTATTTTACAGAGGCTATATTAACCCCTAAGATGTAACGTCAAAGACGTCATTGATTTGTTTCAATGAACACTTTTCAAGTCTTATAATTATTTATTTATCAATGTCTTATTGTCTAGTTTCAATAGCTCACCCTCATTCAGTTATCTTTTGTATTCCATTATAAGTTCAGTTATCTGTTCCATTTTAATACAATATTTTACAAAGATTACAGATCTTTTAAAATTTGATAAGGCTTTCGACCCTCATTTTGTTTTTTACTTTCTATAATCGTATAATGGGTACAGCAGTGCAGAGAAACTCGTGGTAAGTTTCCAAAAGCACCAAACTTTTGATGGTGCTAAATTAAAAAAAAAACTTCCTTGGTAATGACGGCGAAAAATCCTCCCTGCATCTTTGTCTTGTTTGGGGGCATAAGAGAAGATAGATCAATAGTGAAAACCGTTGCTTTAGATTTCATTAGGATGCATATAGTAATGAATTAATTGATGAATTTTTGCATTCACTTTCTTGTTATAGAATATTTTAAGTTATGAGTGATATATCAAGTTAATCTGTTACCAGCGGTGCTTCAAATCATTACGATAAGTGGTTTATCGCTTACCACGGTAAAACACGGTAAGCTGTTTTAGGTTTGCTCAGAGCTAATACAAATACAGAAGAGAGAAAAATGAAGACTTTTTTCCCACTTGGGAAAAAAGTCTCATTATTCTCTATTCTGTATTTGTATTATGGAAAGGCAGTGGGGTCTTCGTCGTTATTTACTCAGAGATCCAGACCCCTTTCCCAGGGTTATTTTAAAACAACTGTATTGACATTTAATATAATTTTACATTACATTTATTGTAATGTTGTGTTTAAATTATGTTAAAATATAACTTAGATGTAAAATTTTCAAAAGGAAAACTTTGTGAATCAACTTTGCAGCTTTTCGCTCGAGATCCTGAAGGCTATTCTGTAAGAGCGTCCTTATCTCTAATCTACCTTCAATTTAAAAAATAAATTTATATCAAGCGTTAAGAACAATTTGTGAGGAAGTAGGACCTCCTCTCTCACTTAGATTTTGAGTATTAAATGAAACATTAAATTAGTCTGCTTAACCATATATAAGCAGAGAGGGGCTCATCCTCGAAGCCACCAACCTTCTGGCATAAATTTAAGTGGGGTTCAACTGAAAGTATTTAGGGTGCAAAAACATTTTCTGTTAGTAATAACTTTTTATTCATCGATTGCCTTTCAAGAAACTTAAACTAAAAGTTTTGTTGTTTAAAACAGATGCAAAATATACTTTTCAATTTTTTCGAGGCAACAAAATGTATAGTATCGCTCTTCTATTAGAACATTTGTTCTTGAAAATTGGGGAAAAAATTGAAACTTTTGGGCAAAGGTTGAATTTAGGGGGAGACACTCCTCTTCATATACAGGATAAATCATGCCCGTTTTGAGCAGTAACGCCACTCTTTTCATTGGTTTGAAAAAACTTATTCGATTTTGTTCGAAAAAGGGGAGAAGCACCCCTTAAAATTCAAGAAATTTTAATGAGAGCCCCACCATCAGATTTAACGTATCCGAGAACTCTAATGTAGGAGTTTCGAGCTTCCATCTGCAAAAATATGGAATTTTGCTTTTTTTTTGCCAAAGGACCAATTTGCTAAATATGGAGAGCTGCCGATATTCTTAACAATTGCTTTGAGGTTCTCTTAGAGCTATTATTATATGTTTATCAAAGATTCATTGCATTTCTTTTTGTTTTTATTTTATTGCTAATAATAATTGGAAATAGAATTAGAAATGAAAATCTAAATGTTATACTGTATAATGTGGTCTTCGTATAGTGCAATTTTCTTTGTTCAAATTCCCCTTTAGTACCTTTTATGGATATAAGAAACTTATTGTCGGTTCTGTCAAACCTCCCTAGCCCCTCCCCCTGGATAGGACCATATATTGGGATATAACAAATTTTAAATATGTAAAAATACTTAAGGAGATCCATCACTGAAAAAAGCTATAGAAAATTCGATTGTTTATTAAGCTATATTTACAATAAATTAAACAGTAAAGGAATCTTAATGAAAATCGCGCAATCAGATTCAGCGGACCCTACTGTAGAGGTTTGAGGCTCCTATCTGCGAAAATGTAGAATTCTGCATTTTTCACCAAAAGAAAGATCAAGAATGCGTGTTTATTTGTTTGTTTGTTTTCCGCAGGGTTGATCGCATCGAACCAATAGTCCTAGAATGTCGAAAAAGGACTCATTCGGACGGAAATTAAAATTTTTAATGCCCTTTTAAGTGACCAAAAAGATTGGAGGCCTCCCAGCCACCTCTTTTCCCATAATTCATCCTATCAAAATTCTAAGCTACTCATCTTGTTCAGCATAGTTGACCTGCTCAATAACTATGTCCTTAGGAATATCCACAGCCCGTGGGAAAGGTTCGTACGTCAGGAAAGTTGTCCATTTTGTAGGTATAGTATTTCTTATTGGAAAGTATACAGACAATTTCAGGAGGGGCGAGAATTTTCTGCTGGGAGGATTTTGTACGGGGACAATTTTCCATGGAGAGGGAAATATTACACTGGGGAAATTTGCCAAGATTCCAATACATAAATTCTTTTGATTTGTCTTACTTCCTCTTGGCCCTGTCAATTTCACATGTCGCATTAAGGGAAACTGTCCGGGGGATATATTTACCGTGTTGGATTGGTCTAGAGTATCTTTCCGTAGGTGGGGAGGTTTTCCATGGGAAAATTCTCCATGGGGGAGTTTTACTCACGATAAATTCTCTAGGGGGAAATTTCTTCGGGAGAACTTTTCTACTAGGTGACGGGGAGTATTTTATGTGGGAAGAACTGTACACGGAGGGATTTCCCATTAGGGGAAGGAGTTCTCCATGGAGGGGGTAGTCGAATTTCCCGGTTTTATCTAAAAATAATCAGAAATTAACTTAAAAACACATGTTTTTTAACTGAAAGTAAGGAGCAACATTAAAACTTAAAGCAAAGATAAATCATTAAGTATATGGGGGGGGAGGTTGTTCCTCCTCAACACCTCGCTCTTTACGCTAAAGTTTTTTAGTACTTTTAAAAGAAAGCTTCTTATTGTTCTGATTAAACGAACCTTGTCTTTCAGGAATCGTTCTTAAGGAACTGGGGCAAAATTCAAACTTTAGCTTAAAGAGCGAAGTGTTAAGGAGGAGCAACCGCCCTAATTGACGTAATAATTTCTGTTCGTTTTAAGTTTTAATGTTGCTTCTTACTTTCACTTGAAAAAACTTGTTTTTTAATTTAATTTTACAAAAAGGATGACCTTGCCTCTTCAGAAATTTAACCCGTCTCCTTACTTAACACACTTTATAACAGGGCAAAGCCACCAAGTATTTTCTTCATATAATCGGAAAAATGACACTCCAATCTACTCGTATGGTAATGTTGAAAATTGCTACTACTTCCTCTTTGAATGGGCCATTATTCGTTTCCTCAATCACATTTGTATAAAAAGTTTAAACGAGCTGTTATTACTCTTTCCATTCAACTTACTAGTGTCTGTAAGTGTACTAGTGTCTTAGTGTCTGTAAACTTACTAGGTTCTCAGTACTTCCATTTCCCATTGACACAGACATGTTTGATAAATGAACATGTTTGATTTCTAAAGGGATCCACTTACTCTTCAGTTCGTAGTTGTTATTAAGGGGGAGCCCCCGCTTTCAAAAATCACCAGCACCAGGTGGTTCGTGCCAAGCGCGGCAGAGGTGTGCCAAATGTGGTGGAAACTGTGGCAAGTATGGCAGAACTGTGCCGAGCATGCTGGAACTCTGTGGCACACACGATGTTCTAGAATACACACCGGGAGACGGAAAGTGGCTTCCCCCCTTCGGTTTTCCCCTCTTTTTCTTTTTCGATCCTTCGAAATATCATAGCTGGGTACTTACTTATTATCTGGAACATACTCAGGAAGTGAATGTAGGTTAATCGTTATGATATATAGCGAAATATAATGGAAATATTATACTTTAGTAACAAAATTACGAAAGCTACAGCAAAAAATAATAGAAAGCAGGCCACCCAGAATGCATATATTAAATACCTAACTTAACCACATCTATATATTAAATATTTAATTATAATATACCTGCATCGTAGTCAATTTCACAAAAAAAATGAGTTAATTATAACCAAATGAGAGAGAAAAACCGGTTCAATCAAACGATTTTTCTGACGATCAATCCTATCCAAGGTTGTATATAGGGGGAAGGTTACCGGTTTCGAACCCCCCTCCAACTGAAATTTTTGTCATACTTTTAAAAACATAACGAAAATTCATGCAAACAAATTTTTGATGGGTTTTAAAAGTTTTTGTAACCCCTCCCCCGAACAAAATCCTGGATGTGCCTTTGATCTTACCCCCCTGATGGTTCTATGTTTCTGTAATATATTTCCTTCTTTGTTGAATTTTGTGACTCTTCATTGATTCTTTGTTAAAATAGGGTTTCTGTATTCTAAAGCCGATGATGTGCAGTTTCACCAGTGATTGATTTCGTTGTCGGATACAGCTATTAATAGGAGATAATAATGTTAATGATAAAAGTAAAACAGTTCAAAATAGGGATGATACCTTTTTATTGACAGTGAATAGATATAAAATTATTTAACTGGATATTTCGAACACATATACAGTGTTCATCATCAGCAGTAAAACTCTGTTTTTTGCTGAGTTTTACTGCTGATGATGAACACTGTATATGTGTTCGAAATATCCAGTTAAATAATTTTATATCTATTCACTGTCAATAAAAAGGTATCATCCCTATTTTGAACTGTTTTACTTTCGTCATGGAAAGGCAGTGTGGTCTTCGAAGTTATCTAAATGTTAATGATAAATATGAATAATCTCGTAGTTGAAATATTTTTTTAAAAAGCTGACAATAATGGAAATAAATGTGATAATCTGATTAATAAAAATATCTTACATATCGTAAAATAAGAATTTAATTGTTTTAGAATTTTCTTTTAAATGTTAAATATTCCTATGGTTGTATCTGGTACTATCAGAGAGGTTGGGGTGCATTTTCAGATAAATGACCATGAAATACGCAACGAACAAAAACATATTGATCTAATAGTACTGTTTTAATTTAAGATTCGAGGATATATAATACACTATCTAGTGGCATCAATTGACAAAAATGTTGAGAAGAAGATGTATTTTAGAAATTTAGGGGGATGGGTGGGTATTTTTTTAGTGAAAAAGGGGTGTTTTTGGTTAAATTATTTTTAAAAAATGTGTTTTTTAAATCTTTGGGAGAAGGGACAAATTCTAGTAGGAAATGCCCCCCATGGGCGTCACTGCAAATATTCCTCAAGCAGTCTTCGGATAATTCAATTTGCAGCTTCAAGTGTTACGTAGCTGCGTAAAGAATTCAATTGTAAAAATTTTTAGATGAAAATCGTGTAATTGTAAATTCAAAAGTCATGTAACGTATAGGAGAAGATTTAAAGAAAGATCACGTTTGAGTAAATTGCTATGTAGCTCAAATGGGAGTTAGCTTTGAAATGTACTAGTATATCGAAAATTTGATAATTCTGCTGTTATGATATTCAGGTATGATATGAATTTAGAATGTAACTTATCTAAGCAGTGTTTGAATTTAAAATGATAAACCGTTTTAAATGATAAAATACCTACTTCCTATTTATTTTAATACCTATTTTTTCCAGATTTTTCACTAAAAAAAAAAACAACAACAAAATTACCGGTCCCAAATTTCGACAAATACATTTACCCCTCTGTATTTTGTGAAATACCACCACTGGTGGGGCCCTCGCTGAAAAGATGGGACAGTCCTAGTTTTATTTTGCCTATTGAACTGATCAAAAAAATAATGTACGTATTATAATGAATTATTCATTAATACGTTTTAATTAAGAAGGTCATAAAATGCATTTGGTATTTTGAAGATTTTTTATTAACCGATGTTTCTGACCATAACCACATCTCAAGCAAAATGACACATGGGAAAATTTCCAGAAGGATCCCATTCTTTTTTTTATGAGGGGGAAGTTCTAAAAGGGGATTTTTACAGCAACAGTATTGACAGGATTACAAATTTTCTGTGTAAATTTGGTTCGAAGGGGGTGGCTTCCTTCAGTCTTCTTTGTGGTGCCAAAGTACTTGTGTATTATTCAGAACACACTCAATAAGTGAAGTTAGGTTCTTTCTTGAAACCAACTACGATGCAGGTACCGGTGCCTGTTCTCAGGTTAGACTATTTTTTATTTCGAGGTTATGAAAAATATATCTTGCATGAAGATTTAACCAAATCCATAAGTAAATTACAACCAGCAATACTTAAAGCCAAAAAAGAAAATAGTATTACCTATTATTTAAAGTATCGGCAATCATTATCCTTCAGACATCCGTGTTTAACTTATATTACCTCCTTCTACTACAAATGTTCCTTAACTGTCACTCGTGTAAAGAATGTGTATCAAACCTTTTAGTTTTTGAAAAATACTCTTTCTTCTGATTGGTCCTAAATATTCGCCAATGGGAGACATTCATTTTGTCAAAAGCGTTCTACTCCCGTTGTGCTGTGATAAAACTAAAAAGAAATACGCGATATTTGATGCGATAAAGAAATACGCGATGGTTGATACAATATTTGACACGTTTTTTTTTATACTAGTAGTCTTAAACACCTAATTTAAAATTTGTTTGTGCATGTCACAGGCTCCGAAACAGCAGGTATAAAGTAGCACTTTTTTTTATTTAGTAACTAAATAAATGCAAAAAGCACGTATATCAGAAAATACAGATTAACTTTAATCTGTAGTATTGTAGCAAATGGGGGGAAGGAGACTGAAGCCTCAAAAGTACGTTTTAGGCTCAGGTTATGTTCATAGCGATATAGAACCAGTGATTAATCTATTATATCCCACTGAAAGGGAAATTTTAGGGTTAATAGTGCAATATGGGTGCTGTGAGGGGTAGTTCTTCTATTGCGAAAACGTCGATTTTAATGAAAAATTTTAGTTTCTGAAATTGATCCATTCAAAGCTGTACTTTGTCCTGAAAAGGGGGGATAAACGCCCTAATATCAAGGATAGTTCTATTTTGCTGTGGAAAGCAAACTCTCTTTACAAAAAAAATAACAGTACAATCGCTAATTACTTTTTTAGATTACAATCGATAATTGCATGCTGTAAAATTCCAAAAAAGGCCTCACACATGTATCTAGATTCTTAATAAGTGTCCTGCTTTCACCAGAAATCCTAAGAAATTATGGGGAAATTAAACATTTCACAAAATTTCGGGGGGAGGCCCCCCCCCCCTGCGTAGGTGCCAGGCATGTCATGTTAAGATACCCTGTTCAGTCGAGTTTTTCACCATTAATGTGACCATTGCAGCTGCGGCATTTCTCGAATCATCAGAAAACATTTTAGTGGAAATAAGATTTATGCGTCAATATCCTAAATTATACAGGTAACATTACACTCACAACTCATCTGGAGAAAAAATCTTAATAAAACAAAAGTAGCTCCATTAGATTCCTTTTTTCAGGCTGCACCTTTTCAATATAAGGTACTTTTGTCTTATAGCCACCACATTCAAGATCTTGTATCACGAGCATGAGACGATAACCCATGCTCTTGGTCTTTACACCAGAAAATATTAACTTCGGCTCAGTGGGAAACTACATTGTAGCTATATTTTAACTAAATATTTAGTTGGTATTTTGGTTAGGCTATGTTAGTTTAGATTATGTATTTATTATAATACGGGCTATGGGGCCTTCCATAATTCTTTGTCCTAGTTTTCATATGTTGATAAAGTATTATGTTTTCATCATATTTTGTTATATTTCATAAGCAATAACTAAACTTCACTTCTCGACAGAGCTTGAGTGTGGTGGCTATAAGACACAAGTAACCAATATAATTATTGTTGCAATGACTATATACCCCACCCCTGATAGTCCCTAATAAATCCCTAATGATACCATTCATGATCCCATTCAATGATCCCATTCATTGAATCTACTCACACATCATACAGAGCCGGAAATAGAGCGGTTGGAGTGATTGGGCCTAATCGGGCCCCCCATTTGAATGGCCCTATGTTATCATAAAAAAAACAAAGAGATTTTGTAATTTAAAGCAAATTATTTTTGACGATAAGGGATGAGTTATTCAAATAATTATAAATATTTTCAACGCTCAATCAAGCTCAACCCGTCCTCAATTTGCCCTCAATATGTCCTCAAATTTTTACCTTTATAGACTTAGACTTAATAGTACTATTGCCACAGTAGTAGTGGTGGTAGTAAGAGAAGTAGTTGCAGTATAAGTGTTGTATTAGTAGTTGTAATAACAGCGGTTGCAGCATTATTTTATAGCAGCAGTAGTAGTAGCATTTACATGTTGCCTTTTGGTCAGTTGAACATCCACCTATGACACCCCGGAAATTTTACCTTGATACGGTAAAATTAACGGTAAAAGCCACTTGATACGGTACAAGCCACTCCAAAAATATTACTGATTTGCCCTTTTGATGCCCTATTCAACTAAATACTGTAAGTCTTTCAAGTTGTTGCAATTCAATATTTATTTGGAATAGTTTAGTAGCAGTAGTAGTAGTAGTAAAAGTAGCAGCGGAACTAGTGTAAGCAGTGGTATGCATATAATTACGTTTATGTCAATTGATTTTATCCTTTAAGCATTCTCCAAAGTTCCAAGTTAATATCCCGTATGGTATGGTATGTGTTTATTTCATCAAATAAAAATTACTAAAATTGCACTTACTATCAATAATATGCTGCTCAATTTAGGGACCTAAAATGTCCCTGTTCAGCAGCAAAACTACAACAAATAAATGATAACTATTCATTCAAAATCAAAGAAATACGCAAAAAACTAAAACAGACGAAACACTATACAATCTCTAAACAGCCATCTCTCATCATAAAAAAAAGAAAAAAAAGGGATACAATTTTAACCAATATAATTTATAATTTATTCAAAAAATAATTTTTTATTCTTACTTTAAATAACATAAGGTTTTCAGAACACCTAACACTCTCTGGAATTGAGTTATTAGTTAATATCCCGTTGTATTAGTAGTAGTACTAACAGTAGTAGCAGCAGTATTAGTAACAGTATTAACAGGTACATATTGCCTTTTAGTCAGCTATACACCCCACTCACGATACCCCAGAAGTTTCCTCTTGATATGGAAAGCCACTACAAAAATGTTTCTGATAGGGATCAGCAATCTATATGCACATGGCATGTTTTGACTTTTGCCCGCAACGTTTCCTCAGATGTTTATTCAATATCCTCAACCTTAGCAGTACTTGCTACAGAAGCAGTAGTTTTAGTGGTAGTAATAGTAGTAATTGCGGTAGCAGTAGTAGTGGCTGTATTTGTAGTAGTAGTAGTAGTAGTAGCGTACAAACATTCCCTATTTGGTCAATCTGGCCTGTCATTTCCTGAAAGTTCCAAATTAATATACTTAGTTATTCCATAGTTGCGCCATTTTGACTGCCCGTATGCGTATCACGTATTGATTTAGTTCAACACTCCTTCAATATTCTCTGAATGGCTCACCTGAAAGCCCTTCGTATTTTCGGAAAGTAAAGTTCAAATATGTCCATCTTCCTCTATAACATGCACTATCTGTAAACAATGAAAAAAGTTGCCTAACTTACAGCCCTTAGCCTGATGGCTGCAAGGGATTTGACATCCCCATAGGCACAAGTAGTGGACCTTTTAACAATGCTGAACAAAATAGCTGTCTCAACATTTTGATTGGATGCGCTTTAAGAAATTATGAGTGTTTGTGGCGGAGGAGGTCTTGATGAGTGAGGGGACATAATGGGGGGATGGTGTCAGGGTACACCTTTCCGTGAAAGGTACTTTTTCGATACATTTTGTTAAAAGAAGCACTTTTTAGTACTTTTTGTTAAGACTAATGCCCTTTCAAAATTTCATGTTCAAGAAATCAACTTGTTCATTAGCTATCTGTTTACCCGTAAGAAAGGAACGATTTCTATTTTTTTTACACGACTTTGTGTCCGAGGAGCAAGACATAACATACCAACATTTTCATTTATCGGTTTTTCTCTTGTTGTGCTAACGAATAGACGTTATATTATATTACAGGCTACAGACAGGCAGCCTTTGGGTTTTTGTTCAGTCATACATTAGATAGACATGTAGAAAGAAGAAAAATCGTACAGATAGACCAAACATAGGTAAATATTACTTTGAAAAAGATAGTTGGTAAAAATTAAAAGAACTTTCTCAAAGTGTTAGGGAGTAGTGGAGGTACAACAAATCCGACAGGCCAGTAGGCTACCACTTCGAACCCGATCCTGACACTTTTTTTAAAAACTTCTTCAAGACGTGGGTCTTATTCATTTCCTTCAAGATGCAGGCTCTTGTTACGTAATAGGGGGTTTGTTTATTTACATAGGCAAATATTTTCTTGAAGACTTCTTTGATTGTTTAAACACCTGCGAGGGCCAGGAAAAAACCTTCAGCGTTGACTAAATCAAGGTGAAAACGTACACACTACGTCAGTGTTTCAGTGTTTAAAAACCTAAGGGTGTAGGAAAAACCTTCAGGGCCCGCTAAATCCTATTTTATTTTCTTGTTACGTAAAAGGGGCTTGTTTATTTACTTATGCAAAACATTTCCTTAGCTGTTACGTAATAGGACTCAACTCAGTATTGAAAAGAGTTCAGTGTGTCAACATCGAGAATATTTTTCTTGGTATAGTCCTTAATAATGGATACTTTTACGCTATTGGATATTGAAGGCGCTAGCAGTGACGAAATGAAACCTAGAGCATCTAACGTAGCAGCAGAAATTACAAGGGGTTGTCGGCTAACCCTAGAATGGGACAAAATGCTTGTAGGTTATGTAATAATATCGAGCAAGTTAAATTCAGAAGAACAGTTATGCTTTGACGCAAAAGTGAATATAATGCAAATACAAAGATTACAAGACAGATTAAATACATTATCGAAATATATTGAGGACAATGATCTGAATCAGTCTATAAAAAAAGAGTGAGTTTGTTACATTTTTGTTGTATATTTTACTAGCAAGAAATAGTCTTCATTCTTCGTTAGTCTATAATCGGTAGTGGGAGTGTCAAGATTAAAAATGATTTGATTCGAGAAACAAAAAAATCATACGGAATCTAGTGACTTTGGAAAAATGTTTGACTCTAGATGATGATTTTCAAGAGTTATCTATTCAAAGGAAAATACTTTCTCAAAGATTGCTTAACAATATAATGTAAAATGATTCTCCATCTTTCGACTATCGTATAAAACTTTTACGTTGTGGGACAGAGGCATTTGACCATTTTATTGACATAATAATTGAAAAAAAAATAATATTGTGGATTTTCTTTTGAGCACTACCTAGAAATTCATTTAACAAGACCATTTTGCAAAGCAACAACAGAATTTTTTTTTAAATCCTGTCTAAACAGGTTTAATGTATTTGATTTGTGACGTCATTCGATCACTCCTCCTCCTAGAAGATATTAACTTCATCAATCGTGAGCACCAACGTAGTGAGGTAAAACAGCGGCACCAACGTAATCTTCGCCACCCGTTGTTTCAAATATCTCTACCGATTGCATCGTATTACTCATGATCTCTTTGCAAATTGGCATAAGAGATTGCAATAGCAGTCTTTGACACGTTCTTTAGCACATCCTTTAACGGGTTCTTTACCAAGATTCGAGTTTGAGGGATCCTACCCATCCATGAGTTTGTCTTCGATATCTAAATCCACCTTGTCGCTCTGCAGGAGCAAATTTGGAAATTATAGAAACGCAAGACGGAAGTTTCACCTGAACCCGTCTCCACGGATTGGTACCCATGACGCTTACAGTGCCTCAACTGGTGTTTTGATTTTGACTCGGTACGGGATCTAGATTGACAAACTGGACAATAATAGCAATTACCCTCACTCAAGACCCCTAAAATGCTTTTACCCTCACTTAAAACCCGGCTAGGGTATGGAATAGGAAAGAAATGTCAAATTGAATCGGTGTTTTTGGCAGGCCCGTAAAAAAGCCATACCTAGTGTTTCACCGATTCAATAGCAGGAGCATCACTGAATATACTACCCCTTTTTATTTTTAAGTTCATCCTCTCAGTATTCTGTTTCACATTGTAAAACTGTAACACCAATGTTTAAATGCTCATTAGTCCTCTCAAAAATATCTATTTCCTTAAGTGTTATAGGATATTGCCCCTTTGATAAGAGAAAATCTACTTCAGGAAACTCTGCTCTCTCCCCACCCCCTATAACTGCTAAAATGTCCAAAAGTGTCTTACTAGCATCATCTCTCCTGGGTTAATAGGCTCCAGCAAGGAATGCGTACATGAAGATCTCCAAGCCCGCATCGAAACGAAAGCATTTTACAACTTGACAACCCCTTACATCTGCACTATATTATACACTACTCTCCCCCTCTCACCATTTTAAACAAATTTATTTTGAGATTCTTTAATATTTAAATCTAAATTTTCTATAAAAAAAAAAACCACTGAAGCACTCCCGTTTTCATTGTAATTCTCCACCCAATACAAAATGCTACCCACCCAGTCCGAAAAATTACCCTGAAATTTATGCAAGGCCGGATAAAGTATTTGCATTCACTTTTTTAGGTAAGTGCACTTCACTCGATTCTTTATTTTTAAAATAATTTTTTAACCGATGGATGCTTTTACACTATTTTTGCACACCCTCCTACCGAGTCTGTTGTTCAAGAAGGTCTCGAATCTTGCCTACATAGAAGTGGACTATGTCAACTATATCCGTATGAATACTACCACTTGCGAGAGCAGTAAAGGCACTTCCTAACTTAGTTCTAAACACATAAATATTGCGTAGAGCAGACTTAGCTAAGAGTAACTCTGGTAATTAAGGCGGGTGACCCAGCACCACTTTTTCCAGCTCTCCTTCATCACGGTCAGGTTGTGGGCCGGGTAATTTCTTGACCTTGTTTGCTGGTAGCTGGTCAACCTATTCATATTCATTTTCTAAGCCTAGATCCCCCACAAACATGTCTAGATAAATATGGTGGAGCTAAACTGTTTGGGTATACCCATGCAATAAAATCCTCCTCACATTTTCTTTCCTCTGGGGTCTTTTCCAACTCCATTGATGTTTTGATATCCTCATAGAGCCTGTAGACCTTTGAAATAATTGTAGCGTAGGTAGGTGAACGTAACAAAATAATAAGATCTTATTAAACAATTTTAATTTCATACTGACAAAGATAAATTAAACCAACTTAACTCTGCATTGGAGACACTCTCCTCCACAATTTTTAGAGTTGTGCTGCAAATCAAGAGGAAGAAAACGAAAATCATATCCATAAAAAATTCCGCATCAGCTGTCGATGTTGCAAGGCAGTTCACGTATCTCGGATCAATTATATCCTCAAGTGGCACACTTGACACCGAAATCTCGGCCAGATCATCCAAGGCAAGATCTGTGTTGGAGGACTCCTGAGAGTAGTTTTCAAAAAATCGAAAATTAGCCGCCATACCAAAGCCTGAATTTACAACGCAACAGTCTGAAGCATCGGGCTTTACTCATCTGAGACGTGGCCGATAACCCAAACACAGGTAAGAAAGGTTGATGCCGTTTAGACTTGATACCTATGTCGAGTCGAAGGCTTCAAACGCTATGAAAAGATCTGTAATACGAAGATCCTGAAGACCTTCAAACTGGCTAACCTCTCTACTCAGGTAAAAACCAGCTTTCTAAGGTGGTACGGCCACCTACTCCGTCTCCCGCTAAGTACCCGCGCAAGTATCATCTCGGAATTCAATATTTCAAAAAATAGCTGGAATTGCCCTCGAGGAAGGCCAAGCACTAGATGGGCTGATGTAATAAACCAACGCCTGCTCAGCTACATCAACTAAAATACGCTACTAAAAACCGCTACTAAAATATTGCTCATATACTTAGGCTAGTCTTTCACCATGAATGTTTTATATGTCTGAGAAATTTATCTTGCATAAAAATTTAGTTTTTACCGTTAAATCATATAATAAGTCATAAAAGCCCTTCAAAACCATAGAGAAGGCCCTGGTATTTTCCCTTTATTAAGCTGAAATGAAACCTTTTTATAATGGGACAATACCTTCAACGTTCTAATAGGGTGAAAAACTTATCTTGCATAAGAAATTTAGTGTTTTACTGCTAAAACATTAAGATTTACGAAAAATATATATAGTTTCCACTTACACTAGATCTGGCAGCTCTATCTTGGTTAGAGGGTGCAGAGGGCCCTGCAACATATTCACAATGAGATTGAGTTGTATAGAAGGACCCAAATCTTCACTATACATTGGGGTCAAATGGGCAGTATTCTTGCTTTGGCTGAGGAGCCCAGAAGGGTTCGAAATTCCATCATGTATGCTGTGCATCAAATAATATCTATTGCTGAGAATTTTCTTGAAATAGAAATGAAATTTTGATTTTCATGAAAAAAAGGGTTAAAAATACATCTTAGTTATTCGCATGCATTTTGTGCACCCACTTAAATTTAACGTATCCCAATTGCAATTTACCCTTTTTATATTAATGTTAGAAGTTATCCCCCTCTCCAACATAAATTGTTAGCTTTTGAAGTAATCTTCAATATCCGCGAGGATAAACATGACAATTATGAAACAAAAAATAAGTTTTCAATGAAAAGTAAAGAAAAAAGTTTTAATGTTTTTTCGAAAAATTTGCAATCATTCCTCTGCCAGAGAATTTTAGTAAGGCTAAAAGTGCCTTCGAAATTCGTGCCACAATACAGCAATCTATTGAGGATACAAAGTTTCGTTTGTACATAAGTACATAGATTTGAGCTTATTTCTTTAAAGAGTGATAAAATAGGCCCGGCTTGGTACGTGCTTCAAAATACTTTCATAGGACATACTTTAGTCTGTAGACCCATTCCTAAAAATATCTTTTTCCAGACCTAATCCCTTTCCAAATTGCGATAAGTAGCCAAACATTTTTACGAGAAATACGCATAATACATAGGCCACCATTAGAGGAAAAAGTAATACAATCAATAAACTTTTAGTCTTTAATCTAGGGTTACATCTGACCTTACTTAGGACTATTCTGAACTATTTTGACCTCACTTTATGAGGGGCCTCATAAAATAATTCATTATTACACTCAAAAAGACACATGTCTAATTCCTCCCTTTGCATCCTCGCTTAAAATTCAATCAACTGAACCATTATCTCCGGATTTCAAAGAGGAATAAGTTACATTTTTCGAAGCCTTTCACGTAAAAATTTAACAAAAACTATCTAATTTCATAGCTATTTGAAGCGACCCTTTCTGTCAATAAAGTAACGTGTAATAGCTTATGTTAACCTCCACTTATTGAATAAATGTTGCCCACTTAAAATGGAGCTAGTCATATTTTGAATATAAGAATTAGGTCACCCCTTCTCCCAAATCAAAGATTTAGTTTAGAAAAATAGTCAATTAATTTGATCAAAAAATATTTCTAAATTACGAATCGAGTGTAGTATTAGACCACCCATATGTACCGGCGGCCAAGAATGAATAATTTGCTTAGCACCGGGGATCTTGCTAAAAAAAACTAACCCTTTCAGCTAATTGGTTGTGTAATTAAGAGTTTAACCCTTGCAGCTTTTTATGCAACTTTACCCTGCTGATAGAATAGCGGAAAAAGTGATTTAATATTGGACATGAATTCCGTGATAAAATTGGATTAATTTATTGGTGATGCAATGGCAGTGGGAAGAGGGTTTTACTTGTTAGTTCAATATAGAGAATTATACTAGCTCGAATTTGAGTATGAACCTGCCTTTTTCTTAGGGTGAGGGAGGTGGGTATTCTTAATATGCATAAAGGCTTACCTGTTGGTAGCTTTGTGACATATACATTTTAAAAATTGACTTACACTCTCCAGATCTAATATAAGACTGATTAAAAATGCTCCTTTGAGACCCGGTTTTGTACCCTTGAGAACAAAGGAAAATACCCGGTCCTGCTTGAAGAATAACAGGAATCCTTTGTTCTTAGAAAATCAATAGACGTCTAGACTCTATAACACTTCTCTAAATAGCAAAACAATTCTTTGTTTGTGTGTTAAACAGAAAAATATTGGATTATGATTAATTTGGACTATGTTCCGATTTGGGGCCATGAATGTTTTCCCCTATACCTTAGGTTTTTTTTAAATCAAAGAAACTATTACGTATTGCGTAAATTTGTATATTGACTAGGGGCTCCTGATCTCTAACAAATCCTATTACATAACAATCAAATAAATAATGATTTGGCTGGGGCCCTGAATGTTTTTCCTGGCCTTCGTAGGTTTTTAAACTTAAGAAACAAAGACATCTTGGAGAGAACATCTCCTATTACGTAACAAGCACCCAGATCTTGAAGAAAATTTATAACATTTTCGTCTTAAGGGAATCGCGGTTAAACGTCTTCGTGATCTTAAACCATTAAGGAAGAAAAGAGTAGTGTCTAGGTATGTCTTTAACCCCATCTTAGGGATACTACTCTATGGGCGGGGCTTTAGTGCCCAGCTTCTCCTGAAATATAATTTGAAAAAGACACTCTTAAATCAAATATCTTAAAACCAGTAGTTAAATAGGATACCGCTGCTTGTTTTGTTGATGAATGCTTTAACCAGCATTTGACAAAATTATTAATGCCCTATATTCAGGAAATATTTTTCTCGACGTTAGTCTTTTATCAGATTTTTACAATCCTTTGCAGTTTAACCATTTATCCCCCTCCCCCTAACTGAAGGCTTGAACATAATCTAAATCTAAGGTTACAAGCACAAGTGAGTTGTTTCTCAATACAATTATGAACAGCTTTTAGTTAGAAATATTCTAACTACAAATATGGTTAAAGGCGTTAAAGTGAGTCAATTTCTGATTATAGAAAAGCCAGGTATCATTATTCAGGTTTCAATGGTGTAAATTGGTGAATGGGCTACCCTCCCCCCTCCTTTGATTCTTTGCCCCTTTAGATTGGAAAAGAAAATGTTTTGAAGGATATTTTGCTGAAAATTTTATTTGTATATTCAGAGAAAAGATTAATGTGTTAAGTTGGTATTTATCTCTTGGTCAGTACACACTCAAGAATTTTGATTTATAAAATCAGACAATAACCGGTTTACTGCTGTTTGTCTACGGAGACAAGCAGCTTCAGTTCATTGGAAAACTACATTGTAGGTATATTTAATAAATATTTACTTGGTATTTTGGTTAGGTTAGTTTAAGTTATTTTTTTTATATAGCCTTGCTATACTTAACCCCCAGCCCCTCCCTCTAATGTGCAAATAAACAGACTAAATTATGTGTATCCTATCTATCTCCCAAATGTCACAGTTGTTTCAACCCCGTACCTGTAGATCCAAATTCTCGAGTGTGTACTGGCTAACACATAAGTACCGGTTAATCTAACACCGGTCAGGGGGTGATCGCATCGATCCAGTGGTCCTAAAATATCGGGAAAGGGCTCGTTTGAACGGAAATTAAAACCTCTAGTGGCCTTTTTAGGTAACCAAAACATTGGAGGGCAATTAGGCCACCTCCGACGCCCCTTTTTTCTCAGAATCGTCCGATAAAATCTTTAGATAGCCATTTTGTTCCGCATAGTTGAAAGGTCGAATAGCTAAGCTCTTGGAGATAACATGACCCCCCTCCACTAGCCTCTGGGGAAAGGTGTTAAATTATAAAATTTACTCATTGTTTACGCATAGTTGTTATTTAGAAGTATGGATACATTCTTTGGGTGGGGGAGACGATTTTTTTGTTGGGGTAGGGGTTACACGAGGGAAGTTTCCAGGGTGTAAATTTTTCAGGGAGATTTTTACGCAGAGGGAAGGTGCTAGAACTCCTATACAAAAATATCCTTATGTCTTGCTTTCTCTTCTGCGACTCAATCATGCGTGTGGAGATGTTAAGTATAGCTGTCCGGGCTAAATTTTCACCAGGTTTGAATTGCCTAGAGGGTGTATTTGTGAAGAGGATGGATTTTTCCGTGGAGGGGCCCATATTTCCTGGCATTATTTAAAAAGATCAGTAATTAATTAAAAAAACAAGTGTTTTTTTTCATTTGAAATTAAGAAGCAACATTAAAACTTAAAACGGACTGAAATTATTACGTATGTGAGTGGGTGGCCCCCTCCCCCACACCTTTCTCTATACGCTAAAGTTTGAATATGTCCCAATTCCTTAAGAGTAACTTCAGAAACACAAGTACTGTTTAATTAGAAGAATAATATGCATTTTTAAAAGTACTAAAAACTATTAGCGTGAAGCGCAAAGTGTTGAGGAGGGGTAATTTTGTTTTAATTATATTTACCTTCTATCATTTTATTTTACGCAATTAAAACTTTAACAAAATTCCTAGCACAAACCACCAGTCAGGAATTTGATTATTTAAATCTCGCGTGCAGTATCCTTGTGCATGATAAGTATTGTATTTATATTCAATAATAGTTAAATATAATGTGCATGTTAGTTCTAAGAGGTAATTCTGCCCCTAAATAATAAACAGATTTTGTTTTAGCTTACTTTTGCAAGTTAGTAAATATTTAAAGTTAAATTAAACTTGCAAGGTTAAAATATACGAACAAATTGCATGAACTTTTAATCCCCCTTCTTCACGAAGTCTCTTTTTGTCAAATGCAAGTCTTATTTCCTTATTAACCTCTAAATGGAACTGAGAGATGTGCCAACTAGATTTATCCAACATTTTTCAATAGGGACATTTAAAAAAGGAGCTTCGAGTGAGGGGCTCTAAGGACTATTCTAATTGAAGCCACTTATGCTTCACTGTAGTAGATGTTTGTAAAGGATTTTATTTTTTAAGGGAGAAATTGAGACCCCTAACCAAGGAAGCTCATTATCTGGTTGAAGTATTGTTGTAGCCTTAGAAAAGGGCTTGTTAAAAATCAGAAAAGTGTCACGTTTTCTTTCTCGTTATCCTTATAGAAATCATTCGCTTTTGGTGGAACATTTTCCTTAAATAGTAGATTTGAGGCCTAATTGGCTCTTGCATTTTCCACAAATAAAGAAAAGTGAAAAAACCACTGAGAGAGAGAGAGAGAGAGAGAGAAAGAAAGAGAGAGAGAGAGTGAGCGCAGACTTAAGAAAGACAGACGGACAGAACGAGAGAGCTCAAACATGGACTAGGGGAAGAAATAAAAAAAATAGCAGTTTATATAAAGTGTTTTTTACAAGCTGTTAATTTATAATTGATAACGTTAGACAGTATTCATTCGTGACGTCTTTCCTATCTTGTGCTATGTTATACTTTTAATCCCATTAAATGATGGCAGGGATAGACAATGTCCTGAAAGACTATGCGTGCACCTTAGGAAGACACGCGTTTCTTACGAAACTTTGCCGATTTGTATAAACCCCCTAAAATTCAAGGAAAGTGAATGAAAATCACGCTATCATAATCAACGTACCAGAGAAATTACTGTAGAAGTTTCAAGCTTCTATATACAAAAATGTGGAAATTTGCTATTTTTGCCAGAAGACAGATCACGGATGCGTGTTTATTTGTTGTTTTTTTTTTTCAGGGATGATTGCATTGGAATATTGGTCCTAGAAGATCGGGAGAGGGCGCTTTTGAACGGAAATTAAAAGTTCCAGTACCCTTTTTAAGTGACCAAAAAGATCAGAGGGCAACTGGGCCCCTCCAACGCCCATTTTTCACCAAAGCTATCTGACCAGAAATTTCAGATAGCCATTCTGTTCAGTATATTTGAAAGATCAAATAAATTTGTCTTTAGGTGTAAAATGACCCCCCACAGTCCATGGGGAGTGGCCTGTAAGCTATGAAAATTGTCCATTGTTTACGTATAATATTTATAAATGGGAAGTATACAGACATTTGGGGGGGGAGTGTGGGTGTTGCTTGGGGTGGAGTTCTATAGGGAGAATCTTCCTTAGGGAGAAATTTCCAGGGGTTGAATTTTACAGGAGAAATATTCTACTGGGAAGATTTGACAAAATTACTATACAAAACTCTTTAAATTGTCTTACACTCTCTTTGCCAAATTTTACATGTGGAGTTGTTTCAGCGGATATTTTCTGTGTGTTTTGATATCCGGGAAATAATTTCCACGGAAGGAGGCATTTCTGGAGTGGTCGAGAAACCTGTTAGAGATTAAAGTCTTATTCAAATGAAAGAATGCTAAGGAGAATTTTTTAGGCTCTTACTTCAGAAACCACTTAAACAAATATCCACTGAAACAAATATAGTTAAAATTGAAAAAAAAAACTAGATCCGTATCCACTTGTGAATTTGGAACTAGCTTTACAACTTTGGAATTAAGGAGTCAGACCCGCTTACCATCTGCGATATAGTTGATGATCCAATTCGTGGTTAAGATAATACAGAAGATTCTTCATTTTGAGAAAAAAATTTTTAAATCTTTGCCAGAAAAGAAATTTATAAATAAAAGTAAAGGAAAACATTAAAATGAATCCGAGCTGAAATAAACATTATAGTAATTTAAGCGTAAAACGAACATAAGTCACTACCAGTAAATAAATGAAATAAAATAAGTAATGAAGTAAGACCTAAAACAAACAGAAGACACCGCAAACAGGACTAGGACTAGCGCCCCATATTCCTTTTTAGTGGCAAGCTCTTCATTTGTGCTTCAGTGAAAACAGTTTGTATTTCTAGCTTTGGATAATTGCCAAGATCAATAGGCAACGCTAAAGGGTTGCCAAAAGGGTCATAAGGCTTCAACGTATTATTATTATTATTATCATCATTACTATTATTATTATTATTACTGTTATCATTATTATTATAATACTCAGAGGTACTTCATATGGTGAGGGTTGTCTTGTAAACTTTAGAGGGAGCTCATTTGAGTGTATCCAAAGTACTAGTGCCCTTTTTAAGAGTCAAAAGGGATTGGAGGCTGACCATCTCCCTGCCCACGCTCTTTTCCCCACGTGCATATCAAAATTTTGAGATTGCTATTTTGTTCAAAATATTTCAGACGACAAATAAATATCCTCCAGGGCTGACAAAATCCCCATAGCCCCCTGGGACAAGGACTTTAATTTATGCAAGTTGCTATTGCTAATACGTATGGATTTTTATTGGGAAAAGACGGTTTGTTTTATCCTGAGTGTCCCAAAAAGGGTAAGGGCACTAAAATAAAATTCTAAGGAGATGTTGAGAGGGATGCCGAACACAATCAAAATACACTATGTGCTTGATGGTTGTCAAAAGGGAATATCAGCAATATCTAGGAAACAGCCGAGGGTGGTAAATGGAAACTTCAAAGGTATATTGAGGGAATCTTGAAGAAGGACTGGAGGGTAATGAGGTTTCCTCCTTGCCCTTGTTAGGTATCCCTTCTGCTGGAAAAATAATGCAAGTCTAATCCTGGGTCTCCAAAAAGGCTTAAGTTATTAAGATAAAACCTTAACTAAATGTCGAGAAGGATGCCAAACACAATAAAAACATACTATGAGCTTGCTGGTTGTCAAAAGCGAATTTTATCAATATCTCAGGAACAACTAAAGGTATTAAGTTGAAACTTTCGAAGTATGTTGGGGGGTGTTTGAGAGAGGCTGGAGAGTAACCATCTCGCCTTCCGTGCTTTTTAAGGTACCCCCTTATCTCAACCTTCGTTGAAATTTTAAAATCGTTATGTTGTTAAAACTAGTCAAAAGGTCCAACAGCTATCCCTCCAGGGATGACATACCCCTCTCCCCACAGCCCTGGAGTAAATAATTATGGAGTAAGGATTGTAAATAATTCAATTTGCCCATTGTTAAAAAGCAGGATCTATAATTAGGAAAAGGAGATAGGCCTATGTTTGAACCTGGATGTATCCGAAAAGGCTAAGACTATTAAATGATTTTTCTTTTTGTTTTAGAAGGTTGAGCAGCATGTTAAACTAAACCAAAAGACACTATGTACATCCTGGGTCAATGATAAAAGGCTAAGAGTATTAAAAGTATTTCTTCTTAGAGTATCGAGGATTATGTTAAACTAAAGCAAAAGACTATTTACATCCAGTTTATCAAAAAGGAGGAGCTGCAATGTATTGAATACAATTAAAGTTTTGAAGTTGAAACTTTCCAGACATGTTGAAAGGGACGTCAAAAAGTGAATTGAGGGCTGTTAGCCCTTCTCCCATGCCCGTTTTGGCTGCCCTCTACGAAAAAATTTTGGATAGCCATCTTGTTAAAAATAATTGAAAGGGCAAATAACTATGCTTACTGGGATAATGTTACACCTCATAACTTTCGAGAGGACTATCAAACACAATCAAAACACGCTGTGTGCGTGCTGGTTGTCAAAAGGGCATATCAGCAATACCTAAGGAGTGGCTGACGGTCTTAATTTGAAACTTTTTGGGTATATAGAGGGGATGATGAAGAGTGATGTGGGGGCAACCATCCCCTTATGCCCTTTTTGACGGCCACTCCCCTCAACACTCCAATAACTACACCTCCAAGGATACAATGCCCCCACATATCCGAGGACAATTATTGTAAATTATTGCAATTGGGAATTTTCAACAAGTTTGATTTATCCTCAGGAGAAAGGGGAACGTCTTATTCTGCGTGTGTCCGAAAACGTTAAGGATAATGAACTAGAACTTCGACGAATGTTAAAGACATGTTAAATGAAATTAAAAGATGCTATGTGCATCCAGTTTATCAATAGTGTGTATCTGCAGTAGTGATGTAAAATTACCGTAAAATACAAACTCGGTAAGTAAAATTGGTAAAATAAAGTAAAATTGGTAAAATAGGGTAAAATGGAGTACTGCCTAGGAAGTTATGGGTAAAAGTTGTGTTTTAGAGCTACCCGGTAGCTAGAAGATCATTTCCTTTTAAGCATCACTTTCAGATTTCAATAATGTATTTTGATGATTCAGATTTTCTTCGGCTTAAAAAAGGTAATGCCCCCTTCATCTAGATTTTCGTCAATCTAATTAATAGTCTATTTTATGCCTACATTAATCATGTGCCTAGGGTAATACCTAAGCACTTGGACAGTGCCTGACTTCAGGCATCCATTTTGTAAAAAAAAACGGAACAAATAAATACCGTTATTTGGGAGTAACAAACGATTCGAACTGGACTTATTAGGAGTTTAAGAAACTCTTATCCCAGATATAAGAATAATGAAATTAGGTGATACAGAATTTATTTACTCAGGCTGGAAGGATATGGTACATAGACATGGAGTAGGTCTCATGATGAATAAGAAAGCTTCTAAGTCTTGTTTAGGCTGGAAGGTGTTAATAATAGAATACTGTTGGGGTTCCACCCGTGTTTCTTTTCTTTTTTCATATAAATGACCTGTTTTCCTTTTTGTAATTACATTTGCTCAGATTAGCCTATAGTATTGTTTTCTATAGTAAGTTAAAGTACCATTGCTAAGCCACTGGTGTTACAATAAGTAAAGTTTTGGGCTAAAATCCTATATTTGTCTTCCTGGACTTGGCGATTGATAGTTAATGATATTCAAAAAGCCTTTGATTTTGTAGCTCTCATTTATAGGATTGGTCAGGGTCAATCCAGGGTCCACCCCTACACAAAGTTCTTTGTAGAGAAATTGTGATTTTATTTTAGTCTGCTTCGAGAGTCTGTGTTGAGAGTCTGCTTTCAGTCTGTTTTGAGAGTCTGTTGTCATACTTTATAGATGTGTTTTGTGAAGTGACCATTGGAAGAATACAAGTGATTTATTTTCTACAGCCATGTAAAATTATTTTCCAAGGAACCCAGGCAGGGTAGGAAAAGAGTTCGCGAGAAACACCGTCATTCGTTGATTGTAGCGGGGGTCCGTTTACCCTCCAATGAGATAGCTAGATATATTAGGGGTTATCCAGGTTATGGCACCCTTTTTCCCAGAGTTTGGTCCTTTTGCTAGTTCTATCATGTTACCGTAACAAGGTATTACGATACCCTATATATACATTGCAATAATGGTGGTCGTGACTCTTTCCATTATAATAAATACTGATCGCTCATTTTATGACCAAAAAGTTCATGGCATCAGCTATAGTAGTATATACTCCTGTAGAACCGACTGATGAAGATACTAGTGATTCAGATGAGTTTTCAATGAATTTTAATAGATTGTCTATCTGAGAATTTTCAAATTTCGTGACAGTCCGATTTGTGCCAAAAAAGGGCAGAAACCATCACCAATACGTGATAATATATTTAAACTTAAAAAGGACACTAGAACTTTCATTTAAGCCATTACAAGCAGCCTCTCTATTTTCTAGGAATGTTGTTCAAAACAATAGCCCCTGGTAAAGAAACAACCAAATAAGCACACATCCATAAATATCTTTCTTGAAAAAAGTAAAATTTCCAATTTTTGAAGATGTAAAATTGAGTCCCCTGCAATAAAGTTCTCTGATGTGCAAAATTTGATGCTGTAATTTCCATTAAGACCACTTGCCCTCTTGGGAGAGACAGGGCGGGATGTACCCATTTTTCAAAACCAGGTAAATTTCCTCAGACTCGTAAATGATGATGGTTAGCTTTAAATTTGATGACATTTACAGATTTAGAATAAATATACAAAGTTGTTTATTTTGATATGCATATTCTTAACAAAACTCCCCTGTTTAGAGTTTCAGTTCTCTGAAATTCTTATCAAAACTCCTTCTCTTAGCAACCCAGGCTGCTTCTTACTAACTGCTCGTTGCCACGGAATGTTTATATGTATATTGTTGTATTTTATTCATTGATACAAACTCAGGGGCTTTGCCCCATTGATGAAAGAGTTGTCAAAATTATACCAAAGACCGCAAAAAACTAAGTTTTTTCAAATAGAATGTTTTGATACTATTCAGACCGAAAACATTTGAGTTGTATAGCCCCCTCCTCCTAGAAAATGTTTACAGGAAGCTTTGTGTTCTTAGGAGCAGCTTCAAAAACTGTAAATATAAACACTTGATACGAGGCAACAATTCCGCTAGTTTTGCCGCAGTAAGATTATTGTCTCGTCAAAATTACTTTTTTGCAATTTATAAGCCCAGAAACTTTTGTATTGGCCCCTTTCCAAACTAAAAGATTATTTGGAAGAGCTCTTATGGCCTTCCGGATAGCATGCTAAAACATTATAGTTGCTTGATGCAAGGCAACAATACAACTAGTTTTGGTAAGATCAAGTCTTTTTTTGCACTACTATTGCGTAAATGAACGTAGATGTCTCTAGCAGTTATTTTATTTTGACCAGGCACGTGTTAAATACACTAGCGAGAATCCATTACTCAAGAAGGTTCATTGATTTCCATGTACGGAGAATGAGCCAAGAAAGGACATCTGCTGTAGTTGGAATTTAGGATCCATCCTGGATACAATTCACTAATATAGTTTGCATTTGTTTAGCTAAAACTGAAGTTATAGCCATTTAACAGGTACTGTTTCCTTTTATTATGTTAATTAAGAAAACAAGTTTCACAATAAATTATAAAAACGAATAAAGGATAAATCTTCTAAGAAATCCAACTTGAAGTCGGTCAAATATTGTTAATAATCAGGTGCGAACCTCCAGCATTTTGTTGGGGGGGGGGCAATTGGGGTCCATATCCGGATAGTCAAGGAGCTTTGGATACATATTATTTTTTTCTCCACATTATTGGGGTTAACCCCCCCCCCCCTTCAATCGACACAAATGTTAATAATGAAGAATATAAGGCAAATATATACATATTCATATAGTTTATGCAGGAAGAAAGGGAATACAATACTTGACACCTTTTTAAGTTCGTTCCAAATTTTGTAATCGCTTTTTGGGCAGATTCCATTTTGATATCTTAACAGGGCCCCAAAAGGTATCTTATTACCTTTTCCATAGTTCTCAAACTATGGTGTCAAGTTAAAAAAATTAGTTAAAAACTTATTTTTTATAAAATTTGCGGTAAAATTCTAGTTAATTGACTTCTTGCTATCTCAGAAAGGGTTTAGGTTAGGAAAATGAAATTTTCAGAGATGAATCTACAGACTAAAGTATATCCCGGGAAGGTATTTTGAAGCAACTACCTCCACTCCTTCTCCCTCTAGAGGGCCCTGACCTTTGATGACCTTTAAAAATATGTGTGTTATAAAAGTGAAACCTTGCAAAATAGATCTTCTGCTTAATTGAAGAACAATAAAATTGTTTTCAGCATCGTAACTTTGCTCAATTCCATTTTATAAGGTTTTAAAGATATGCAAATACATTTCCTAAATTTGAAAAAAAAAACAACATTGATATGGCTCAAAATTCTGCTCAAATAACAGGAATTGCATTTTCAGAACTAAAGGCAGAGAAAAGGCAACTAGTAACCGAAAATGAATGTAAAATGTTGTTTTGTCAAAATTTCAATAGGAATAGACTTGTCAGGTAGACAAATTTCAGGGCGCTCTAGAGGGAGAAGGAGTGGAGGTAGGTACTTTAAAATACCTTCCCAGGACATACTTTAGCCTGTAGACATATCCTTGAAAGTTTCATTTCCCTAACCTAAACCCTTTCCGAGATAGCAAGAAGTCAATTAACTAGGATTTTACCAAATTTGCTTTTAAACGAGGCCTTACAAAACTCTATGGTGTTTTAGTGCTGTGTTAGAAAAAAAGAACAAAAAAGGGAAAAGAGGATGGATCAGTGCTACCCAAGCAAAAACTAAATTTTTTTTTGTTCTTCAAGGGATGTAAGCTTCCTATTTGTCGGTCCCAACAATGGCGAATCCAATGATGTAATTTTTATTTTGCTGTGATGCCTTTTTCAAATAATTTAGGCTCTTCTTGAAAATTCTTGTAAATTTGTTTTTCAAAATAGCATGTTAGTACTAAAAGTAATAAAAATAATATTTACTATTCCTGGATCAGCTACACATTACAGTTTTTTCAGTTTTTTAAGCAAATCTTTAAACTTTCGGTTTCAATGGGCTGTTCTTAGTCCCTTTAAATGCTTAAAATAGAATCTGCCCCATAAGCGATTACAGAATTTGAAAAAAAAGTCATAAAGTGATGTGTTCATTTTTTTTCTAGTTGAATTATTTGAATAATACGAATAAAACAGACATACATGATTTTGCCACCCCTTACACATTCTTAAAGGATAGAATATCAGTGCCACTTTACTGAAAGCGTCATACACTTGAACAGTTTTCCTATTTTACTGCATGGAAAAAAAAATGCATTTAGAACCATATCCTGTTCCGAACTAAATGCTAGTTGATTAATTTGCTAGCTAAAAGATAAATGTACAATTTGATTCGCCATTCAGCGTTCTTTCCTAATATAAAAATCATTATTTCTATGGTTGGACTCAATCCAAGCTCCTATTGTCTTGACATAGCTAAGGCTAAATTCTAAGCTTTCTGATAAAAAATAATAATGATAATTGTATTAATAACCAAACTATGGATGAGAATGAAGCTTAGAAAAGAATGTAAGCTATCAAAAACAGCTAACTTAATATTCAGCCCAGTACCGTACCCTACATTAGGAGAGGAGGGGGGAACACCGATTCAGTTTTGACAGTAGTAATTATAAAATTCTGAAAAAGTATTCAATTGCTGGTCAAATTGCATATGTATCTTTTCCTAATCGAATTAATCAACGCGGCTAAAATTTATCTCCAAATTCGAATTTCATTATGTTCATAACATTTCAATTGATTGGTTTTTTGGAAGCACTTTCAGTTTAAATTAACCCTAGTTTCCCCCTCCCCTAACGACTCGATTTGGATACAGCCCTGGACTACATCCAAAAGTTTGTTGACTTTGTTGATTACCATCACTGATTTATTGCAGATGGCTCATAATGTCAAATAAGCCTTATTGAAAAAATCTAAAAAGTTTAGAAAATTTTGAATATAGTCTTAGACTATGGAGGCTATAGAGAGGAAGAGAGAAAAGAAAAAGAGAGAAAGGAAGAGAAAGAGGGGAGACACAGAGAGAAAGGTGTCAAGAGTAGTCTAAAAATCCACTTTAGTCAATTTTCTTAAGCAAGCCTGTTATTTTTCCCATGGAGTCAGAATACCGAAATTCAGCTAAGAAATTAATTAGAATAAATTGACAAAGACCTGTGGCTGAGAAAAAAATTGGATGGTACTTTGGAATTTTAGTAGCAATAATTACAGGAGAATCACATATTCTAGTTGTTTAGTCAAAAAATTTCAATTTTGTCCCTTTTTGTTATTTGCTCCTCAACCACCTTCTTAAATGGCCAGCTTTATGTATCAAGGTTTACCTTTACACAAAAAATATATCTAGTACTCTATTCCAGATCACTTTGTAGTTTTATCTTATCATTTCTAGGTTGAACTACACAAGAAATACCCTGAAAATGAAGCAACCCGTCCTCACAATGACAAGAAGAGAGACCTTTTCTGCATCCCATCGGCTGCACAAGTAATTATAAACTTACTCTCTGTCACTTCACAAAATTACTGCACAAGTTTCAAAACGATGTCTACATTTTAGGCTTAGTCTCAGTTATAAATACCAAACTGACAAATTAGATTTTAGAAATAGTGTTTATTTAGGGTGATGTATACACATTAATTTGATAAACAGCAAAAACAAATTTTATTTTGAGAATTCTAGTCAGCTTTCTTTTCCAAAGCCCAGCACACCAAAATATATTTCAACAATATATAATGGGTTCATGTTAAGCTAATGAGGCTAATTAAAGCATTAATACGTTAATTAGCTGAAATTGGGTATTTGTTGGTATATTCAATATGCTGGCATCAAATTTGTTCATTGGTCCAGATGTTTCACCAGTCATCGACGAACTCGACAAATACGTTATGTCAATTCGTTGCAATTATGAACTGCATTAACCTAGCTTTACTCTGGTTTATTGCTTTTACACTTCAATTTTTAAGAAAATGAATATACCATAATTCCTTACTGACCCTACAAAGTCACATCAAAAGAATGTGAAATTCTGGTTTTAATTGCGAGTGCTCTCTTATGTAAGAGTTACTTCCGAAGATTTTACTCCTGAGAGTCGTTATAGTAAGAAACATCACTTTCAGTATTTCTTTTCACTTTTTAGTTTTTATTTGTATAGCGTTTTTTGAAAAAAAATAAAAAGATATCAGCAAGTCTTTTTAAACTATGGATTTAAATCAGCCAAAGCCCAAATATTCAAGGGATGTTTGGGTCATAAAAGTCTCCAAAAGTCAAAAACTCTCCAAAGTTTTGACTTCTTGTTGCAAAAAATCTTCAAAGTTTCTGTTTTTTTTATACAAAAAGTCTTCAAAGTTTTTACCTTATCCCCTGGTAATGTATAAGCTTTATATGGAATTTATCTGTAATTGTGACCATTGGCTCTTATCAAATTAATGTATTGATGCTGTGAGTAAGGGCAAAAACTTTCAAGTTTTTTTTTAATTTAATAACTTCTTGCAACACCTCTATTACCTTGTAGAATAACGGAAATTTATACTGAGGAGGGTAGGGGAAGGGTTTTGGAACCATCCCTTTTGAATCTAAAAAAATATACTGAAATCTATTTTTAAGATGCTGTCAATATTTTATTCCCTGTTATTCTAGTTTTTTAATATTTGCCCAGTTCTAGTGACGACACACTATCGTAAAACAACAAGAAAATAAAGAACAGCAGAGAAAACATCAAAATTTTTCAATTAATTTTTTTTAACAATTTTTTTTAACAACTGGAAAGTTTCAAAATTTTTAAATTAGTTTAGTATGGGCAAAAGGATGAAAGTACTTAGCAGTTGTTATGCAGTGTAGTAAGGGCACTATTTGATTACTATACTTATTCAATTATTTAAAATACTTCATTTTCACGAAGAAAACACATCGCTAGCAATATAAGATCTGAATAAAAGAAAACTATAAAATAAAATTTTAATAAAAATAATTTAATGTTGAAGTTTACAGCTGTTGTAGATCCATTATCTCTTTTAGAATGATTAGATTAGAATGTAGATTCTAGCTTCGAAAATGTGTTTGTAACTTCCAGGCTTAAACATTCCTTTTGATTGTTCTTATTTAGTGAGTATATACTTCTGTTGTTTCTAGCCCTACACTATCAGACGAAGAAAATGCACGAATTTTTGGAAAATGTAACAGTCCAAATGGGCATGGACATAATTATGTGGGTATGTATACATACTTTCTTGAGTGTGCGGTCATATCTAGATGTTCTATCGCGAGGACGTTGGAAAGAGGGAAGTGTTGTAAGGGGCAACAATTAGGGAAGGGAGGGCATAGGAGGAAACTTTCCCCCATAGACTTTAGAAGTTTCTTCTTATTTCTGTTTCATAGCCATTTTGTACTTTAGCTATGTGCTATATTAAAGCAGGGAGACTGGCTACCTGGTCGTTTTTAATTGCCACTCCTGTGCTTCGTTTTTTCACAGCTGTTAAATAGCACTGTAAATATTGTTAAATATGTAAAATTAATAATTATATGTTTTAATTATATGTAAAATTAATGTTAAATTAATAGCACTTGTAAATATGTTAAATAGCACCCCTAAAACTCCTAAAAATGGTGTCGGATCGAAACAATAAATACACCAATAAAACAGCCTTATCCAAAAACCTTATTAAAAATTACAGTTCCTTGGCTTGAACAACAAGGAAAATCCATTGGGTTGAAAAACACCGAAATTGGCTGTAACCCCTATATTCAGCATTGAAAGCATTTTTTATTCCGTTTTTGTTCTCGCAACTAGCAGGGCACTGAAAGATCATAGATAACTGTTTAGTGGCTCATTTCAAAGAAAGTTTCTGCATATTGTGCCTTTTATAATTAACAAAAAAATTAAATTATTTTAATTGTTTTTGTAGCAGTAGCTTCAACTTAGTAAATCATGGCTGTGGCTGCAATGGCTGCTAACTAAGAGAATTAATATCGATGGTTAACCCCTGTTTTAGGTAAATTTGCAAAATGTTGTTCTGTTTTTTTTTTATCTATATTTAAAAAATCAAAAATATCCTTGCACTTCCTCTTACATTTTCGTGAATCGGTGCCGTTGGTTGCCAACCTGCCATGAAGAACAAAAACTTTAGCTTATACGGAATTTTATAATAATAATAATATATTTTTACCTCTCAAAATCACTGTACATAAGCATTAGATTGTGGAGTATATAAGAAGTTAAAAGATACACACACAAAAATACGAAGATACGAAAACAGAAGCTATAAACTATAGATAAAATTTAACAAGATGATTATGAAAGGTTAATCAAGAGCACTTGGCCTTCTTGAGAGCTTCCTGTGTAGCTTTTCCCACTTTAATGTTATGTCAGGTATATTATATTTATTAATTAGAATCTAGTTACATGTCCAAGGAGAAATGACAAGAAGAAGCCTACAGGATGTGAAATAATTGCTCCAGATTCTTTTTTTGTCCATGCGCAATAACACTCATAAAATCGGGGATTTTTTGTGTTTTTAACTATCCTTAGCCGCAAGTATTATGCGCAGGAATCTATTTCAAGGGTGAGAGAGTAAATTCTTAAACACAAAACTCAGGAAAATTCACGAGGCGTGAAGTTTTGGGAGTGACATTTCTACAGGCTTTCCCTCCTTTCCATATTCCTGATTGTTCAGTTAAAATGGTAAAAGTCTAATATCGATAATTGAAAAAAACAACATAAAAACAAAAATTGAAACGCAACCTATACTAAAAGCTCATCTTATTTATTTTATCTCTTAACATTTATGCATCATTCTCCTTCTATTCCATCTTAGTTCTTCCCCCTCTATCCCTCTTTCTCTCTCTCTCTCTCTCTCTAAACTTAGAAAATGATTGTATTTCGATGCAAATGATTTGTTTGTTGTTTTTTTTTTGAAAGGTTTTAGTATTTACAACCAATTTATGTTGTGAATGCAACTTTGTTTTTGCATAATTGATCAAACAGTTCGTGGTAACGAACTGTAGTAAGAAGCGACCCGGCTCAATAGTAACCGAAACTCTAAAAAACGGAATTTTGATACCAATAGCTACATCAAAAGAATCAAATTTTAGTGCTGTTTTTAAATATGTAAGTTTCATCAAGTTTAGTCTTACCCATCAGAAGCTCCAAGCCTGAGAAAATTTGCCTTATTTTAGAAAAAAGGGGAAACACCCACTAAAAGTCATAGATTCCATATAAACACGTCACGTTCTTGGTAGTACTAACAACACTTTTTCTGAAATGTTCCACATCTTTTTCAATATTCTTGTGATCTAGGGGTTTCATTATTACTTTTTCGACTGCTTTCTTCAATTCCACTAAGTCCATCACCATCCCAGTTTTTTGTTAATTGGATCCTTCACCCTAATTTGTATATGGTGTGATCGTATTTGTATAAATATGACAAATATAAAATTAAAGGGGTTAGGTAACTTTTTTTGCGTAATTATTCTCTGCAAGTTATATTTCATCTATTTTCTTTGTTTTTCAGTGGAGGTTACGGTGAAGGGTCCAGTTGACGAAAAAACTGGGATGGTGATGGACTTAGTTGAATTGAAGAAAGCAGTCGAAGAAGCAATAATGAAACCCCTAGATCACAAGAATATTGACAAAGATGTGGAATATTTCAGAAATGGTGTTGTTAGTACTACTGAGAACGTGACTGTGTTTATATGGAATCAATTGAAAAACTATACAAAGGAACTACTTCATGAAGTGAAAGTTTTTGAAACAGAAAAGAATATATTTTCGTACAGAGGTGACATTTTGTAAAACGCAGGGAATCATAATATATTTTGGGAAATAGATGGCTCTAGCAATGTGCTGTTGGTTTGGTACTCTTCCCTCTAAACTTAGATCTGATGTTTATGTTAGACAAAAGAGAATATTTAAAATTATAGCCGTTTTTGTTGGTGAAGGGTATCATCGCGTTTCCAAAGGTCCCATACTAAAATTTTTGTTTATTTTATACACTAAACTGGTGATAAAGATTGGGGAAGGAGAGGGGGGAATACCATCTACTCTCTATAATTTTTATTCCCCCCTTCTCCTAGATTTGAAAAATCCCTTTTTGAGGGATTATTTTCATTAAAAATGCATTTTTTTTGGCGTGTTTTCATTTAATAAATTGAAAAGGAATGATGAATTTGTCCCCCCCCCCCAGAGTTTGAAAAATAAATTTACCCCCCTCTGAATTGTCGTGAACTTACACCATATCTGTAAGCAGCTTCAATTTTGGAGCAGTAATATCAAAAAGTTTATGCTGCATTTTAGCGTAAAAACTATATTTATTCTAGGAGTTTTAAAAAGACAATTTTTAATTATATTCTTTCTTCTCTTTTTCTTTATTATCATTAATATCGTTTTGTTACAGTCCCGGGGTCATATACACTACACCGGGGTCCCGAGTCATATACACAACTGGTGAAGATATTTATTTTACCCATTAGATAGAATAATGACAATGCTGTTGAGCAAGGAAGGATAGCCGTGGACGATAGCCGTGGACGTCGGTAAAAACAATAGCCGTGCTTAAATAGCCGTGGACGTTCCAAAAGTAGACAAATAGATAAAATATGTAAGACAATGTCATATATAGCTATTTAAGCAATCAAAAGTGCAAGATTAATCATCTGCCTAAGAACTGTCCAAATAACGTTATTGTCCCACTGGTATGAATTAATTATCCCACGCATGATTTGTTGAGTTGAGACACATTCATTTTTAAATTATAAACTCTATGCTTTAGAAATCAAATGAAGATTTAGGACATAGTTCTGAGAAAATAGAAAAGATGGAAAGGATTTGATATGATGCTAGATCCCAATTTTTTTTTTATTCTTTTCTTCCTAGAACAGCGTTTGCGAAGAAAGTAAACATTCTAAAACTAGAAGAACTGAAGTATAACCTCAACTGCTGCTGAACTCTGCTACTGAACTCTGTACCAGCAACGTTCAAAAAATTTTTGAGAAATTAGAAAAAAGCAAAAGAATTTGAGAAATTAGAAAAGATAGTCGTTCAGAGCATGAGTTTCTCTGTCTGTGTGATAACACAGTATTAGAAGTAATTTTATGCTGCAACATATTGCAGAGGTAACCCACCATCTAAAATAGTTTTCTTAGCATTGAAAAATGTTCAACTGAAAATTAATAAAAACAAAAATACACAGCAGTCAGTTCCTTATCCTCCCTCCCTGAAAAATTCAATGAAAGTATGACTTCAGGGCGATTATTATGGGAAAAGTCTATTTAAATTGGTGATGTTTTGCAAGAGACAAAAGGGATAATTGTGTTTACTTGAGATTTGCCTTGTCACAAAAGAAAGCAATTGAAATGAGGTTGTTGAGGGTTGAGGTGTTTATCCAAGGGGTTGAGGTGTAAACCGTTACTGGTGCTGCTATCTTCTATTATTGGCAAAAAGTATACTGACAAAGAGATAAAAATCGATTTTACCTTTCAAATATCAATCTAAAAAATCTCTTAAATTAGTATCTGGAGCACAGATAAGATAAATCCAATAGGCTATGAGGAATTTTAAGTTTGTTTATTCATGACTATACGACATGGTAAACAGCGAAGTACGCGAAAAAAAATAAAGAGAAAGGAATAATAGCCACAATCTCTTTTTGAATTATGAGTCTCTTTTGGATAAACACGTGTTGCAAAAATCGATATATCCTGCACGTTCAAAGTACGGGTAAAGGAACTTCAAATATTATATTTAGGGAAATTGATTTTGTTTCTTGTTAAATTTGTCAAATTTTTTTGTTTCTCCTAAATGTTGGCACCCCCAAACAAAGGACCCGTAATTTTCATTAGTAGGTTGAAAACAATATCGGTGAGCTAACGTGTCAAGAGGGCCTTCATTAACTTTTTACACTTAATGTATAAAAAGTGAAGAACAAATAAAATGAAAAAAGCAAAAAGACAAAAACCAAACAAAGATAATCTTAAGCTGGGGAACAAATCTCAACGAGTTTATTCAAAGGCTGAAATTCATCCTGGTTCAGTTTTTTTTTCTTAATTTTTACCGTTCTTCGTCCACAGTTATGGAAGCAGATAGGATTTCTATCTCATAAATTCTGGTTTGGTTGATTTACAATTTCGCTGGATCCAATCATCCATGGAGGTGGAGCCGTATTTTTTGCATCTTTTAAAAAACCCTCTACAATTAAACAAAAAGAACAAGTTTTTTCAACTAAAAATAAAGGGTGGCATTAAAACTTAAAACAATCAGAAATTACTACGTATAGGATGGGTGTCGCTCCCTCGTCAATATCTCGCTCTTAACGCTAAAGTATAAATTTTTGTCTAAGAACAACTCCTGAATCACAAGGGCTGTCTAAGCAGAAGAATAAGAAACATTTTTAAAAGCACTAAAAAACTTTTGCGTGAATAGTGAGGTATTCAGGAGGGGAAAGCATCCCTCCCATACTTAAGAACTTTTATTCGTTTTAAAATTTTATGTCACTCCTTACTTTCAGTTGAACGAATTTTTTTCATAAGCACAATAAGAAAATATCACCTCAATCAGGACTGTCGTGTATGGGAGAAGGGGGACGCCCCCCAATGTTTTTGGTCACTCGTTAAAAAAAGAAGTAGATAAAATCGTGGCGCCACGATTTCTCCAACTCCACTAAAATTCTTTGTTTAGTTCAACAAAGACCACGAAAATACTGACATATCATCTACAGAAATGTTGAAGTTGGTCGGTAAACGCAGCAGTTTTGCTGGGTCCTGCCGTGATTTTATAGATGGCGCTATTGGTGAAGGTTTAGGTGAAGGTTAGAGATTATCCCAACTATGAACTACGAGGCGAGCAATTCTTAAACATTACAGTGTTCAAATAATATAACCAAGAGAAGTAATCCAATCCAAGCCTTTGACCTGAAACTCATTGAAAAACTACATCAAATTTATTTTAAACAAAAAGTGCTATGCGGCACACCAGAACTTTCCAGCATCAGGCTTGTGAGCAAAGCTCATATTTGAACTACTCTCAGCGCAAATAATATATCATTGGCAAGGAGACCAGGTTCTCTATTTATTTTACTAGAAAATTAATGCACATAAACCACAATGCGAATAAGAAGTAAAGTTAAAATAAATTCACGCGATTAACGGTAGCGTTTTTCAATCTCTTATGGGGAAGCTCTTTGGACAAATAACAACAGAAGGAATTTAGTCCTCCTCTCTTACGCACATGATTTCTTTCCCTTTATTCACTCCTTCTCTTTTTCAATTTTCTTCACCTTCCTGAAAAAGAGAAAATTGTTAAAAAGCCTTCTTCGCCTTCCTAAAAAAGAAAAAAATTATTAAAGCTGTTAAATAGCCATAAAAGCTCACCCATTAAAAATAGATAATAGAGAAAATTTTGTTAAAGTAAAATGGTTCTTTTTTTTGCAAATAAATCTGCAACGATTTCCACTAACCCTTCCTTAGTGCAAAATAAACAACTAACCTGTTGAAGTAACCAGCGCAGAAAGAGAAAACTAAAAAAAAAGAAAGCTATCCCTTTTCTCCTGACCTAGAATATATCCATTTTCTCCTGGGATTGAAGGGGGGATGAATAAAAAATGTATTTTTCAAAATTTAGAGGGGACAATTCCGTTCTGTTTTTTTACTTTGTTTCATCATAATTACCAATGAAAACGAATATTTCAGCGAAAATACCAAATGAAAAAAATTATGTATATAAAGAAAACACCATCCTGCACAGAAAGAAAAATTGATTTAAAAAAAAATTTGATTTAAGAAAAAGTTGATTTAAGAAAATAATAAAATTGATTTAAGAAGACTGTCAGGGGAAGAATTGACGCCCTTTCTGATTTTTGTATGGATTTTCATTTGCAGTTTGTTTTTCTTCAATCAATTTTTCTTTCTACGCAAATGAAAATCCATACAAAAATCAGAAAGGGCATCAGTTCTTCCCCTGACAATCTCTGTGTTGAATTTGTCATTAAAGGGATTAATGTAACTTTTTTAAAGGATAGGAATGTGAGTTGAATCTCTTTTTGTACAATTCCAAAAATATAGTGGCCAAACAGAATCGATTTTTCATTTTTGACTTTTTGACTTTAGAGATTTGGTTATTGAAAGTTTATGTTCGTGTAGCCAACATAACTCCCAACATGTCTCCCAACTGTTTATGGGCCTTGCCAACACAAAATTTCCCGCAGTAACTCTATATACGATTCGACCAACAATAGAATCGTTATTTATAGCAGCTTGTTTCATCCCTGAAAAAATATTAGAAGATTGCACATCTTTTAGAAAGTTTCATACATTACTGCCTCATTCACATTCTAAAAAAAAGATAAAACCAAAGATTCAGTTATTCGAAATAAGAAAAAGTCGAACTTATAGACAAATGCAGAACATATTGGACGAGTTGGAACTTGTCTTACGCATCAACTTGACACGACTAGCAATAATTACCGAATGTTGGGATATTACTACTGAAACAGGCGCTATAAAAGGCTATCTGAACTTCTTCAATACCTGGCGTGACGGAGACGACGCACGACGTGGAGGTGGAGTAGGCATCTATTACCGTGAAGACTTGCCATGCAGACAACTTAATAACCCTTCAGGTTCTTGTCATGAAACAATCTGGCTGTGGTACAGACCGAGAGGGTTGCCAAGAACTTACTCATGTATCATTCTAGCAGCAGTATACTATCCCGAAGGTACTCACAACAGACGTGAATTAGTGACGTTTCTGCACCATCAAGTTGACAACTTTCTGAAATAATTCAATAATCCAGCTTTCATCGTAGCTGGAGACTTTAACTTAACCAACAAAAAGTGGATTTCACGTGTGTTGGATCTTCAACGTTAACAATCATGAAAGTGGAAGCATGCTAGACCTCATACTAACGAATCTTGAGGTGTTTTATGAACCTCCAGTTTCCCTAGGACCACTCGCTAAGTCAGACAATAACGTTTTCTGAAGGAAACCAAAGAGCAGAAATCATAGATTTCTGCTCTTCATGGAAAATATAGAATTTTCATAGAAAATAGTTTACAGATCCCTCGGTGAAAGCTCCATCTAAGCATTTGGCAGGTGAAGCGCTAACTTTGACTTCGATCCAATTTGTGTTATAACAAATATTGATGAAAAATTCGAGACATTATACTCCATTCTGCAGCAAATGTACCATGAATTATTTCCAGATAAATAACGCATGATATGTGAGACGGATAAGCCGTGGTTAGATACTAATATAAAAAAAATGATCAAAGAACGATCTAAACTCCATGCTGTAGCAGACACACTGAATGCAAACAAGATAAGAAACAAAGTCGTCTCAGCCCTCCGAGCTTCCCAAAAAAAGATATGTACGTGAAAAAATAGCACCGCTTTTCAAGTCAAATTCTCACAAGTGGCATGACGCAGTAAAACGGCTTAGTGAGAAAAAAGAAAGGAAACGAAATACGAATCAATACACCAGATGGTAGTCTGATAAAAGCCTCGGAAGTCAGCGAATTCTTTACTCAGATTTGTACTACCCACCCAACCGTAAGTGACGAACAAATGTGTGACATCATTAACAACAGTAGTACAGATGAAATCATAGATGTGTCAGACATGGCAGTTCACTATGCAATCGGTCGACTACGTAACAACTTTACCTCATACCCTGGTGAACTCTCCATGAAATTACTGATAGAGTACTCACCTTTCTTAGCCAAGCCTGTCGCATCAGTGATAAACGAATGTTTCTCAGAACAATCATTTCCGAAGATGTGGAAAGCTGCATATGTCCGTGTTATACCGAAAATCATGACACCCCAGTACTGTGACCAACTGAGACCAATATCGATAACTCCTAACTTAGCAAAAGTAGCTGAGGGTTTTATCTACTGTTCTTTGTTAGAACAAATTGCTCCTGCGATCGATCCGTACCAATATGGTTGCATACGAGGCAGTAGCACTTCAATATATCTAGTGCGAATGTATCACTTAATCGTCCAGTGGATGGACACTTCTAACAGTACTGTCGACTAATTTTTGGCGTACTACCGAAAAGCATTCGACCTTATCAAACACATGACCGCATTAGTGAATCTGAAAGAAATGGGCGCTAAAAAACAAATACTATTATTAGTGAGAGAATAGATACCTGCTTTGAGTTGTCAGAATTAACCTGCGGCTGCCCTCAAGGAACGAAATTAGCTGCTGTTTCATTTCTTGTCGTCATCAACCCAATCCTTGAAGAATTTGAAGAGCGTTTCAAAATGTTGATGACTTGTCTGCACTTCCCAAATGCATAGTCGAAAATGCAGCAGGAAAGCAGCAGTCTGACCTAACTTTCTTCACAGATTTCATCAACCAGTGTAAGTCGAATAGTCTACAAGTGAATGAACAGACATCAAAAGGTCTACGATTTAATCCAATCAAGCAAGATATCACTATCCAAGATGTTCTGTTTTCAATTGTTTCCTCTGAAGCAATCTTAGGCGTAACATTTACAAGCAACTGCTCGTTTAAGCTGCATGTAGACAATATTATGCGCAAGGGTCACTACTCAATCCAGAGTTTAACAAGAATGCACAGGTTAGGCTTCTCTGATCGTCAGCTCATGCTGGCGTGTACAACCTACATCAGGCCTTTCCTCGAGTATTACTGTCCCGTTTGGGGTCCCCAAACTCAGAACAGAGCTTACATGGCAGATGAACTAGAACATGTTCAAAAACGTGCTACTAGGATAATACTCGAACCCAGTTACAGCAGCTACGAAAGTGTTCTTAACCTCTTGAATTTGCCCAACTTATTCGATCGAAGACATGAGTTAATAATGAAATTTGGGAAATCACTATTAACAACCGAGAAGCATCCATCCATACTCCCACCATCCGCATCAATCAGCAGACATACTAGACATTACAACAAGCTAGAACCAGTCACCGTACGAACAGAGTTGCAAACTCCTTTGTACCATATTTCGCAAGTGCGTTTAACAAGTAAATTGAAAGTTGCACCATATTTCTAAGTGTATCTAACTAGTGACCATTTTGTGATTGTAAAAGTAGCGTAATTTAGCGTTCATTTTTGAGTGCTACGATAGCTATTTCATTAAACGAATTCGAATACGAAAACATTGAACTTACCACTTCATTTTTCAAAATCAAGAATATTGACAGTACTTCACTTTACTTGGAGTCCTTCTTCACGCATTTGTCTCATGAGTGAAACCGAGTCAGATCATTGTGATCATTGTGAAATTAGTGCATGGAATCCTAGTTTTGATACTTCAACCCCCCCCCCACACGCGAAAACACATTAATTCCACTTTCCCGTAAAAAGATTGTGTAGAGCCATGCATATCCCGGTAAAATATTATGTAAAAAGATACATCAAAATATTTAAGGCAAAAGTAAAAAAAAACTTCATGGCATAAATCGTTAATATCACTAAAGAGAAGTTCATAAATCAAGGTCTAGTTTTTATTTAGATTCACACTACAAAATAAAATGAATGATATTTGCATGCATAGAAACAGCGTTATTTGTTAAGGGGCTGCAATCCCCTACCCCTCTTCTTGCAACAAATAATATTTTACTTCTTATATTTATCCTGTATTATCAAACATTTCCCCGAGGGCATATGAGGTTTCTATGTAAAGAATGGTCGTATAAACTTCAGAGGTGGCTCATTTCATTGGAAATTGAAAATTATAGCTACATTTTACGAGGAGGATCAGAGGACATCTATTCCCTTGTATATGGCTTCCCCCTCATATAATTTTTTGTATAGCCATTTTGTTCAAAGTAAACCAAAAATTTAACAAAAGCTCCAGGGATAAAATAATCCCCCAGAACCTGGGGGCAAATGTTGTAAGTTATGCCCCGTGAGTATATAAGGTTTTTATGCAAGAGATGGTCGTATATACTTCAGAGGTAGCTTATTTGATTGGAAATTGAGGGTTCCAGTTACCTATTTAAGAGTTGAAAGATATCGGAGGGCATATGCCCCCGCCCCCCTCCAAACCCTCTTTTCCTTAAACGCATCCCATTAATTTGAGATAGCCATTTGATTTGAAATAGTCCAATGATCAGATAACAAATACTTCGGGGTAAACATAACCCCCCCAGAGACCGGGGAACCAAGGGTTGTAAGTTTTGCCTTGGAGGCATATAAGGTTCTTATGGAAGAATTGGTTTTCGTATAAACTTCGGTGGGGATCCAAATATGACAAGAAATTCAAAGCTCGTTCCCATTTTTAAGAGTCAAAAGTGATCCGATGGCAACTAGCCCCACCAACCTCCTTTTCCCTAAATGCGTCCGTCCAAATTTTTTATATAACTATTTTGTCCAAAATAGAGCCAAAATCATATAACAAAACTCCAGGGATAACACAGCCCCCCATAACCAGAGGGCAAGTGTTATAAATTATGCTTATAAATATGCCCCGGGGCATATAAGGTTTTTATGGAAGGAATGGTAGTATAAACTTTGGAGGGGCTCGTTTGACTGTAAATCGGAATTTTTAGTGCCTTTTTTAAGAGCCAATAGTGAACGGAGTGCAACTAGCCCTCCCCCCTGAGGCCCTTTTATCCCAAATTGAAAGTTGAAAGTTCCAGTAAAAAAGGAACGGAGGGCAGCAGCCCCCCCCCCACACACACACCCTCTTTTCCCCAAATGCGTCTGATCGAATTTTTGTACAGCTGTTTTATTCAAAATAAACCAAAGATCATATAACAAAACTCCAGGGATAAAATAACCCCCCAGAACCTGGGGGCAAGTGTTGTAAACTATGCCCCGGGGGCATATAAGGTCTTATGGAAGTGAGGATCGTATAAAATACGAAGAGGGCTCATTCGGCTGTAAATCAGAATTTCTAGTGCCATTTTTAAGAGTCAAAAGTGATCAGAGGGCAACTAGCCCTCCCTCCCCAAGGTTCTTTTTTCCCAAATGCGTCCGATCAAAATTATGAAATACCCATTTTGGTCAAGATATTTTAAAGACGAAATAACAAGAACTCAGGGGTCAACACAACCCCCAGGGCCGGGGGGATGTTGCAAGTTATGCCTCGGGGCAGACATGTTCTTATGTTAGCGGTGGTCGTATAAACATCAGATGTGGCTCATTGGATTAGAAATTGAAATTTCTAGTTATGTTTTTAAGAGTCATCAAAATTGATCGGCGGGCAGAAAACCCCCCTCCCAAACACACACACACACTTTCTTATACCCAGATTTTTCCGCTCAATATTTTGAGTTAGCCATTTATGTGAATTAGTCCAACGATCAGACGACAAAAACTTCGGGTTCAGCATCCCCCCCTTTAACTTTAGGGAAGAGTTGCAACTTGTGCCCCGGGCATATAAAGTTCTTATGGAAGAGGTAGTCGTATAAACTCCGTATGGGAAATAAATTATTATATATTGAATGTTCTAGTTCCCTTTTAAGAGTTAAAAGTGATCCAATGGCAATTAGCCCCCCCCCCACCAACCTTAAGGCTATAAGCTCCAATATTTTTTTTCAGAGGCACTTAATGTGGAAGTGAAGGTCGTATAAACTTCGTAGGGGGCTCAATCGACTGTATATTGGAAGTTATAGTGTCCCTTTTATTAGTCAGAACTGATTGGAGGGTAAATATCCCCCACGCATTTTTTCCTCAATTGTATCCAGTAAAATCTTTAAAATAGTTCAAAGATAAGATAACAAAAACTCTGGGATGGACAAAACTCCCCAGTGCCCAGGGGCAGGCGTTGTAAGTTGTACCCTAGGGGCATACATGGTTCATATGGAAGGGATGCTCGTACAAACTTCAGAGGGGGTTCATTTGATTGGAAATTGAAAATTCTACCTCACTTTTTAAGAGTTAAAATTCCAGGTTTTGAGATAGCCATTTTCTTATAGTCCAATGATCAGATAACAAAAACTTCGGGGTAAAGATACCCCCCTCCCCAGATCCTGAGAATCAAATGGTTGTAAGTTGTGCCGCGGAGGCATATAAGGTTTGTATGGAAGAGGTGGAAGGATAAACATCGGAGGGAATTCAAATGACAAGAATTTCGAAGTTCTTGTTCCCATTTTTGAGAGTCAAAACTGATCCGATGGCAACTAGCCCCCCTCCCTCGTGCAACCTTATTTTACCCAAACACACCCGTTCGAATTTTTTATAGAGCCATTTTGTTCAAAATAGACCAAAAATCATATAACAAAATTCCAGGGATAACACAGCCCCCCAGAACCGAAGGCAAGTGTTGTAAGCTATGCACTTTAGGCATATAAGTTTTTTATGTAACAGGTGGTCGTATAAACTTCATAAGTGGCTCAATCGATTGGAAATCGAAAGTTCTAGTTACTGTTTTAAGAGTTAAACGTTAAAGGAGGGTATCTCCCCCCCCCTCAGACACACCCTCTTTTCTTCAAACGCATTCAATCATAATTTTGAGTTAGCCATAACAACAACTTCAAGGTCAACCCCCCCCCAGAGCCCGGGGGAAGGGCTGTAACTAAACAACCAATGACGCAGGAGGTTTTAGACTTTTATAGTGAGAGAAGGAAGCAAAACCAAAACTCTTTTGTTCCTTTGTTTCTTTATGATTTTTGTTCCTTTCAAGCTTGATTTTCATATTCAATGTAAGTTTCACTCGTTTTGAGATTTATTTATTCATTTATATTAGTACCTATTGTATGTTTGTTTTCTAAGATTGTCTATTTGATTTCTCTTTGTTTTGGGTTTCATTTATACTTCAATAGCAAAATATTTTTGTTCATTTTAAGCTTGAGTTGCATATTCAATTTAAGCTTTACTCGTCTTAAGATTTATTTATTCATTTATATTAGTACCTGTTGTATTTTTTTGCTATGATTGTTTATCTAATTTATGTTCGTTTTGGTTTTCATTTTGGTCGTTTTGAATTTGAGCTATTGTAGGTTTCTATTTCTTCCGATCTTCAGTTTAATATGGCCTTTACTTTTCTTTAAAAAACTTCTTTTTCGGAAAGTTGTTTTTAATCAATTATAATTGAACAGCCTTTGTGCTTCAGGAGTCGTTCTTAAAATATCGGGACAAACAGTCAAATTGCAGCATGAAGACGAAGGTATTGAGGACGGGGCAACTGCTTCATATGCGGATTAATTTATATTCTTTTTTAGTTTTAACGTTGTCTTTAGTTTCAGTATAAAAGACTTGTTTTTAAAATATAATTTCTGCTCATTTTTCAAATAATACCGCTAAATCTCTCTCTCACTCCATGAAAAGTTATTTCCCTTCTAGGGAAACACATCTGTGGAAAGTTCCTCCTACGTAAAATTTACCCTCCGTCCGTTAAATCCTCTCCATACAATTCCATCCTTGTTCAAGATCCTCCCTTCTCCGTAAAATTTCATGAAGACAATTTTGTCTGAAAAATTTTCCTAGCATACTTTTATTTGAAAAAGAGTTTGATTTCTAATCGTTCTTCTGATAACTCTGGATATCCCTCCTTCCGTGAAATGTTTTCATGGAAATCAAAATCCGCTGTAAATTTCCCCTGAAAAATCTCCAGATGTAAAATTGAGTTCGCAAAGAGAAAGTAGGACAAATAAAAAGCATTTTGTACATGATTTCTGTCAAATGCTCCCAGTGTAAAATTTCTTTTAGGAAATTCACACCCGAAAATGTCCTTCTCCATGGAGAATTTTTTCGATTGAAACCCACCCCAAGCACAAAATACCTCCCCGTGAAATGCCTGAATACTTCCCAATAAAAATACTATACACAAACAATGGGCAAATTTGATAAGTTACGGCCCTTTCACTATAACCGTGGGGGGGGGGGGGGTCATGTTACCCTAAGAAGATGGTTATCGGAATTTAGAGCTATGTGGAACAAAATAGCAATCTAAAAAATTTTATCAGACAACTTTAGGGAAAAGGGTTGACTGGGAGGGGGCTAGTTGCCCTCCAATCTTTTATGTCACTGAAAAAGGACACTAGAACTTTTCATTTCCATTCAATTACACCCTCTCCCGATTCACCACCCTTCACCCTCCTACCCGAAATATATATGCAAAACTCTAAATAACAAATACTATATGTAATAAATGGGCAAATTTGAAAACCTAAAAACATATCCCCAGGGGTTTTGGGGGTCATGTTATTTCCAAAGGCATAGTTTTTGGACCCTTCAACTATCTTGAACAGGGTGGCTGTCTAAAAATTTTGATCGGACGATTTTGAGGAAAAAAGGGCATTGGAGAGGGGCTTAATGCCCTCCAATCCTTTTGGTTACTTTAAAAGTAGACTAGAACCGTTAACTTCCGTTCGAGTGAGCCCTCTCCCGATGTTCTAGGGTCATTGGTTCGATACAACCACCCCTGAAAAACAAACAAATGAACAAGCATCCGTAATCTTTCTTCTGGCAAAAACAAAATACGAAATTCCGCATTTTTGCAGATAGATACAAAAAACCTCTTATCAAGTGGTCTAAGTTTCATTCAGATTCTTTTACTATAAAGCTTGTTTCCTCCCTCCTTCGAAAATCAGGCAAATTTTCTCAGGCTCGAAGCCTTTGATGGGTAAGACTGAACTTAATGAATCTTATATATTGGGAATCGCCATAATAAGCAGATTCTTTTGATATATCTACTGATATCAAAATTTTGTTTTAGAGTTTCGGTTACTAATGAGTCGCGTTGCTCCTTACTTACAGTTTGTTACCACGAGCATGAACACACATCCGTGATCTTTCTTCTGGCGAAAAATACAATCCAGATAGGTGCTTTTGAATTTTAGGGGTGTTTCCCCCCTCTTTCAAAAACTAGTCAAATTTTGCCAGGATCGTAGCCTTTGATGGAAGATTCTGAACCTAATGAGTCTAATATATCAGTATGATAAGCAGATTCTTTTAATATATCTATTAATATCAAAATCCGATTTTTAGAGTTTTGGTTACTAACGAGTCGCGTCGCTACAAACATACTTTTTTTCGAACTATTTAATTGATGCATTTTTAGGGCAGACATAGCCAAAATTCAAAAATATTTAAGACAATGAATAACACTTAAACAGTAAAAACTATGAACAAAATTCGTACACCTCTCCACGCATAAACTCATATCCACGCATATGAATGTTTTTCTCCCTGAGTTCGGGTAATTATATGCAAGTTCATCTTTAGCTACAAAAATAATGACACAAGTTCATCTTTAGCTAAACATAATGATGTTTCCAATATATAGAAGCTAGTTGGACCGACTATAATGGTTTTACTATCAAACAATTAACTATTTTTAGAAACGAGTTGGAGTATGCCCATTCTAATAGATATATCCCTTTGGCTTATGGCAGTTGATGTTTTTGTTTGTTTAAAATAATTAAAACTCTTATTAAATCAAGTTAAAGAAAAATATAGATTTACAGCCTATCTCCATCCTCAAATACATAGGAAAACCCTTAAAATTGTAGACATTTTTTGCCATCAAATAACTGGTATAAATTTAATTTAACTTAAAATTTAATTAAAATGCATAGAATTTGCGTAAAATATACATAAAGTTTAATTTTACGGATGCTCTATGATTCATTACTTTTCCATTAAAAAAATATATCTATAGTTAACATACATCAACTGTTTTAATGCCTAAAAATAGTTTATTATTCCTCCTCGTATTCATTGAAACGCTCTAAGTCCTGCTCACAACCCCTCATACCAGGTACCACCGAAGAGGAAATTTAATGGCAAGGAAATATAGATATTATGAAACAATGTGGAGCAATGAGGGAGTCGGCCCAATAACACCCAAAACTCTAAAAAAAGAATCTTAATAGTAATCAATGCATCGAAAGAACCAGATTGTTATGATTATTCTATATATATAAAATTCATATAGTTCCCTATCAAAAGTTACAAGCCAGAGAAAATTGGCCTAATGTTAGTAAAAATCGAAATACCCCTGAAAATTCAAATGATGTTAATGACAATCATACCATCAGATTTGGCATATCAGAGAATCCTACTTAATACGTTTCTAGCTCATATCTAAAAAATGGAATTTGTGATTTTTTCTTAGAAGAAAAATCACGGAGGTGTGTTTTTTGTTTATCGTTTATTTTCCAGGAATGATTGTATCGTACTAACAGCTGTAGAAGATATAGAGAGGGCCCATTCAAGCGAAAATTAAAATTTCTAGTGCCCTTTTTCAGTGACTTAAAAGATTATATCACGAGAAAGGGGTGTCTCTGCTATTTTGTGGCAAAAAAAAACTGTTTTGTCTTAAAAAGGCCCAAGTTGCCATTGATTAACGATTAAAGACCCTGAGACAGCCAATCGTTTTAAGGGTATCAAGATATTTAAAATAAACTTGAAATTCTTTATAATAAAAATATTTTGTTTTAACTTAATTGAAGGAGCCACATTAAAGCTTAAAACGAACAGAAATTATCCAAGATATGAGGTGAGGGATGTCTCTTCCTCAATCCTCACTAATTATGCTAAAGTCTGGCTCTTTTTTCCTAGTTCTTCAAGCTTGACTGCTGAAGACAAGGAACATTGATTCGGAATAAAAAATTTTCTTAAGCTGTAAAAAACTTAACGGAAATAGCAAGGGTGGGGAAAGGAGTATCCCCATCATAAATGAAATAATTTCTGATCGTTGTGAGTTTAAATGATTCTTCTTGCTTACATTTGAAAAACAAATGCTATATATTTAGTTTACTGTATCTATTTTGCCTCTTTAAGTATAAGCATTGGCACAGTCAACGGATTTTAAAGCACGAGGTAAAAGAATGCACATTTGAAAGTAAATCTGCCAAACGAGTTTGAATGAAAGAAATTTTATTTCCCTTTTATGCCCATCATTATGTACTAGCACTAGTCTGATTCGAGTTCTTGTGAAGTGAACATTAGGTAAAGAATATTTAAGTTACTTAATAACTCATATTCTTGTTGATTTCTTGGTATATTTTCCGTTGTTCACATTATTGACTTACGAATAAAGTGAACATACCACTCGATGCCTTTCTTTAAGTTCTTTGCGAATATAGAGATCCCTTCTATCACAAATTCAAATTTAAGCCCTATTTACGTTCTTGAAAATGACCAAAATATCTCTAGTTTTTGGGTATCAAAAAGGCTCAAATAACGAAAACATTTTGAAGATTGACGCAGACAGAGCCAATGAGATTCAATGGAGACTAACCCTGCGTTCAACATTTCCTTTTAGGAAACATGATTTTATTTTCAGTTTGGGAACAAGTTAGTGGAATGGTACCAAAAGTGCCTCCTAAACTTTAATAGTTTTATTTAAGTACTGAAGCAAAAAACAGACTCTTTCGCTCCTTCCTTCGTAACGATATTACATAGTATCCCATTTACGCTGAAAAATGATAGATAAGGCCGTTGTACAACAGCATGGTATCTTTGACTTTATAAAAAGGGCATTTTAATTTGAAATCCACATAAAAATCACCATAGTCACTGCTGTAAATCACTACATAAACTAAATTTAATATATTTTGAATCAAACAGTTCGTGGTAACGAACTGTAGTAAGGAACGAACCGGCACAGTAGTAACCGAAACTCTAAAAAAAAAAACGGAACTTTGATACCAATAGTTACATCAAGAGAATTGAATTTTAATGCTGATTTTAAATATATAAGTTTCATCAAGTTTAGTTTCATCCATCAAAAGTTACGAGCCTGAGAAAATTTGCCTTATTTTAGAAAATAGGAGGAAATACCCCATAAAAGTCATAGAATCTTAACGAAAATCACACCATCAGATTTGTTGTATCGTAGAACCCTACTGTAGAAGTTTCAAACTCCTATCTACAAAAATGTGGAATTTTGTATTTTTTTTGCCAGAAGACAGATCACGGATGCGTGTTTATTTGTTTGTTTTTCTTTTTCCCAGGGGTGATCGTATCAACCCAGTCGCAGAATATCGCAAGAGGGTGGTTTCTAACTGAAACCAAAAGTTCTAGTGCACTTTTTAAGTGACCGAAAAATTGGAGGGTATCTACTTCCCCTCCGACGCACATTTTTCCCCAAAGTCACCGGATCAGAATTTTGAGATAGCCATTTTGTTCAGCTTAGTCGAAAATTTAATAAATATGTCTTTGGGAACTACTTCATCCCCCACAGTCAGCGGACAAGGGGCTGCAAGTTACAAACTTTGACCATTGTTTACATATAGTAATGGTTATTATGAAGTGTACAGACATTTTCAGGGGGAATATTTCACGTTGAGGTGGGGATGGGTCGGGGGAGGGGGCTATGTGGGATGATGTTTCCATGGAGGAATTTATCATAAGGGAAGATAGTTTTAACGAAAGGGTTGCAGGATTTTCTAGCATTATTTAGAAAAATGGGAAAATAATTTTTTTTTCGACTGGAAGTAATGAGCAGCATTAAAACTTAAAATGAACATAAAATATTACGTATATAGGGGGGTTCGTCTCCTCCACAATACCTTGCTCTTTACGCTAAAAATATTTCAAAGATCATATAACAAAACTCCAGTATCGACACAGCCCTCCAGGGCCTAGGGGCACGTCTTGCAAGGTATGCCCGGGGCATATATGGTTCCTATAGAAGGAACGCTTGTATAAACTTCAGAGAGGTCTCATTTGATTGGAAATTGAAAGTTATACTTCGATAAACCCGAGGGCAGGAGGCTGTAGGAAGAGGCGAGAAGGACCCGAGGGCAGGCACTATAAGTCATGCCCCTGGGGCATATATGGCTCTCATAGAGAGAATGCTTGTATAAACTTCAGAGAGGGCTGATTTGATTGGAAATTGAAAGTTCTAGTGCACTTTTTAAGAATCAAAGATATACGATGGCAACTAGCAGCCCCCACGCCCTTTTTTCCCCAAGCCCATCCGATAAAAAATTTGAAATGTTGATTTTTTTTTATAATAGTTCCAAGGTAAGATAAGAAAAACTCCGGTTCGGTACATACCCCTAGGCCTGGGGCGTTGTAACTCATGCCCTGAGGGCACATATAGTTCTTATGGAAAGGAAGCTTGTATAACCTCAGAGATGGATCCTTTGAATGGAAATTGAAAGTTCTAGTTCATTTTATAAGATTAAAAATAGATTCAAAGGCAACTAGTCTCCCCCCCTCACCCTTTTTTCACAAACTCATCCGATACAAATTTTGAGATAGCAAATTTTCAGAAATTTTCCCACATATGAGGCAAGGGATGTCTCATCCCCAATCCTCACTCTTTATTCTAAAATCTGACCCTTTTTTTCTAGTTTTTCAAGATTGATTGGTGAAGGCAAGGATCATTGAAATGAAATAAAAGGCTTTTCTAAAGCTGTAAAAAAAAAAATTAACGCAAATAGCAAAGGTGGAGGAAGGAGTACACCCGTCATAAAAGTAATAATTTCTGGTCGTTGTGAGTTTTGATGATTCATTTTGCTTATATTCGAAAAAAACCTTGCCATATATTTAATTTATTATAAGTATTGGGCATATTCAAGTTTAAACACTTGGCACAGTCAAAGGATTTTAAAGTACGAGATGAAAGGATGCACATTCGAAAACCAAAGTAAATCTGCCAGACGAGTTTGAATGAAAGAAATTTTATTTCCTTTTCATGCCAATCATTATGTACTAGTATTAGTCATTCGAGCTCTTGTGAAGTGAACATTAGGTAAAGAATATTTAAGGTACTTAATGACTCATATTCTTGTTTATTTCTTGGTAAATTTTCCGTTGTTCATATTATTGACTTACGAATAAAGTGAAGGTACCACTCGATGCCTTTCTTTAAGCTCTTTACGAAATAAAATAAAAAAACAAGTTTTTTTAGCTGAAAGTAAGGAGCGACATTAAAACTTAAAACGAACAGAAATTACTTCGTATATGAAAGGGTTGCTTCCTCACCAACGCCCCGCTCTTTACGCTAAAGTTTGACTCTTTCTCTCAACTCTGCTTTTTAAAACAGTAAAAAACTTTAGCGTAAAGAGCCTATGTGCCTAGGGAGGGTGCCTAGGCGCACTCCAATTTTTTTGGTCACTTAAAAAGGGCACTATAACTTTTCATTTCCGTTAGAATTAGCCCTCTTGCAAGATTCTAGGACCACTGGGTCGATACGATCACCTGTGGGAAAAAAAAAAAAATAAATAAACACGCATCCGTGATCTGCCTTCTGGCAAAAAATACAAAATTCCACATTTTTGTAGATAGGAGCTTGAAACTTCTACAATAGAGTTCTCTGATATGCTGAATCTGATGGTGTGATTTTCGTTAAGAATCTATGACTTTTAGGGGGTGTTTCCCCCTATTTTCTAAAATAAGGCAAATTTTCTTACAGTTCGTTACCACGAACTGTTTGATATAGAAATTGCTTCGGTCAATGTTCCTATTACCTGAAAAATTATTTAGGGTCATGAAACTATTGTTAATAGATGCATTTCGATGCAACATCTTTTCTCTCTTGCAAAACTACCGTAAACTACCCGTTATGGAGTTATTCCGGCCCAAATATCCTGTATATATAACATCTTTTCTCTCTTGCAAAACTACCGCAAACTCACCGTTATGGTGTTATTCCGGCCCAAATATCCTGTATATATAACATCTTTTCTCTCTTGCAAAACTACCGCAAACTCACCGTTATGGTGTTATTCCAGCCCAAATATCCTGTATATATAACATCTTTTCTCTCTTGCAAAACTACCGCAAACTCACCGTTATGGTGTTATTCCAGCCCAAATATCCTGTATATATAACATCTTTTCTCTCTTGCAAAACTACCGCAAACTCACCGTTATGGTGTTATTCCGGCCCAAATATCCTGTATATATAACATCTTTTCTCTCTTGCAAAACTACCGCAAACTCACCGTTATGGTGTTATTCCGGCCCAAATATCCTGTATATATAACATCTTTTCTCTCTTGCAAAACTACCGCAAACTCACCGTTATGGTGTTATTCCGGCCCAAATATCCTGTATATATAACATCTTTTCTCTCTTGCAAAACTACCGCAAACTCACCGTTATGGTGTTATTCCAGCCCAAATATCCTGTATATATAACATCTTTTCTCTCTTGCAAAACTACCGCAAACTACCCGTTATGGAGTTATTCCGGCCCAAATATCCTGTATATATAACATCTTTTCTCTCTTGCAAAACTACCGCAAACTCACCGTTATGGAGTTATTCCGGCCCAAATATCCTGTATTTACACATATAGAATTGCAATTTCAGTTTTCGTTGATCAGATATTTGAAATCGCGAATCTGTAATAGTTTGAAAACAAATTTGGGCTATATATTTGCGCATCAGGGGGGTGGGGGTAAAGCATATCATATATTAAATACGTAAACTAACCATTGCTGTATTCAATATATGCTATGCTTTACCCCCCCCCCTAATGTGCAAATATACAAACAATGAGTTTGCGGTAAAAAAAATACGAAATTTTATTGCCTCCCACTCATCTCTCCCTAATGATAAAAAATAGCAGTAAGTAATTGGAATAGTTCTGCTGGTTTTACAATTACCTTGTGTGCATATTCCTCATTAACAATTGATTCGTATCACCAAATAAAGCAAGTTTTACGAAAACGAGCCCATAATCGTTTTATAGCCCAGGGCTAAATTTCTTTAATTTTCTTTTCTTTTTTTAGCTAGAAAAACCCCTTACCTATGGGAATTCCTGCTATCCACACTGCAAAATTTGGATTATTGTCCAAATTTATGTAATGGACAAATCCTGAGAAGGGTATTTTCAAAATAGTTGACTCAACAACTGTTTCTAGACTGTGGGGCCTGCAGAAAAATAAACCTAACATGACCTATGATACCATGTCTCGTGCCCTTAGGTAAGTTACCCTAAAACTTTCATATTTTTTAAAATAAGGTCTTCCTCTTTCAGGGGTATAAGTTTGAACAATATAAGTATTAATATAATATTAATATAATAATATAATAATATTAATATAATAATATAATATAATAATATAATATAATATAATATTAATATAAAGATATTAATATAAGTTTGGGTGTTTTCTCCCTCTTTCGAAAATCAAGTAAATTTTTACCAGGCTCGTAACCTTTGATGGTTTACATTAAGCTTAACAAATCTGATATATTTGGAATCTGCAGAATAAATCAATTGCTTTGAAATATCTATTGATATCAAAATTCCTTCTTTTTGTAGTTTCGGTTACTAATATGCCGCGTCGCTGCTTACTTACGTTGAGGAGCGGGACGTTGAGGAGGGGACAGCCCCTTTCATAGATGGAATAATTTCTGTTCGTTTTAAGTTTTAATGTCGCTCCTTACTTTCGGTTGAAAAAAACTTGTTTTTTTATTTAATTTCTGAACATTTTTGAATTAATGTATGTTTTGATTTTGCCTCACCGCACATGAATAATTAAAACAAAACTTGTATATTATTTTTTTTTTTTGGATAAATGGCTTTGTCATAGATTCGATTGGACAATTTTGATACAAAAAGAGGCGGGGGGGGGAGACCTAATTGCCCCCCAATTTTTGGTTACTTACAAATGCAACTAGAACTTTTTTTACGAATATTTTTATTATTAATAAATATACGTAACTTACAATTAACTTACGTAACGAACTTATATATTTGTATATTTTTATTATGTATATGACGGGTTCGCCCCCTTGTCAATACCTCGCTCTTTAAACTAAAGCTTGAATTTTGTCCTAATTCGTTGAATTTTGTCTCAATTCTTACCCCTGAATCACAAAGGCCGTAGAATAAATAGTTGAATTTACGTAAAACACTTTAGCGTAAAGAGTGAGGTATTGAGGAGGAGACAAACGCCCTTGTATATGTAATAACTTATGTTTGTCTCAAGTTTTCATGTTGCTCCTTACTTCCAGTTGAAAAAAGTTTTTTGTATGTATTTTCTCATTGCTGTTTTTATATAATGCTAGAAAATCCTGCACCCCCTTCATGGAAATTCTCTTCCCTCATGATAAATTCTTCCATGGAAAGATCCTCCTACGTAATCTCCTCCCTCCTGACTCAACCATTTAACGTGAAAAAGTCCCCCTGTAAACGTCTGTACAATTCCCAATAACCATTACTATATGTAAACAATGGTCAAAGTTTTTAACTTGCATTCCCTCCCCCGGGGACTTTGGGGGATTAAGTCGTCCCCAAAGACATAGTTTTTAGGTTTTTCGACTATGTTGAATCAAATAGCTATCTCAAAATTTTGATCCGGTGACTTTGGGAAAAAATGAGCTTGGGAGGGGCCTAGGTGCCCTCCAATTATTTTGGTCACTGAAAAAGGGCACTAGAACTTTTAATTTTCGTTAAAGCGAGCCCTCTCGCGACATTCTAAGACCACTGGGTCGATACGATCACCCTGGGAAAAAAAATAAACATGCATCTGTGATTTGTCTTCTTGCAAAAAATAAAAAATTCCACATTTTCGTAGATAGGAGCTTGAAACTTCTAAAATTCTCTGATACGCTGAATCTGATGGTGTAATTTTTGTTAAGATTATGTGAATTTTAGTGGATGTTTCTCCCTATTTTCTAAAATAAGACGAATCTTCTCAAGCTCATAACTTTTGACAGGTAAAACTAAACTTCACGAAACTTATATATTTAATATTAGCATAAAAATACAATTCTTTTGATGAACTTTTCGCATCAACCTTCCATTTTTTAGAGTTTTGATTACTATTGAGCCGGGTCGCTCCTTACTAAGAACTGTTTGAAAGACTTTAGTCTAAGGAGGAAAGGCTGAGTTGCAATATCCCTCTTTACTGTCATTTGAAATACTAATTTCTGCTATATTTTTATTAGAATGAAACTATTCGAGTCAAAAGCTATTTTATTGTGTTTTTGCATTATTTCTATGTGCTCGTGTCTATGCATATTGTGCATATTGTTTGTATTCGTTTTTGTTATAATTGCCCATTAAAAACTAAAATTATGAAATTGAATTGTACTAACCTTATTGAACCTAGGGCTGGTACAAAACGATTCAAGGGTGATTTTGCGTTCGAATATATAAAATTTGCTACATATTTTAATAAATTGGCCTATTTGACGATATATAATGCCAAAAGAGTCACCTTGAAAAACGGTAAAAAAAAAAGTATTTCATCCCTTTTAGGGAAAAAAGGTAAAACATCATAGAGATGGCAACAATTTATATTTGGAAAGAACACCAAATTAGGAAATGAACAGAATATTTGAGTTTTCTGATTCCTATCCTATCAGTAAATTTAACGGAAACTTGTGGGAGTGAATATAAAATCTAAAATATGCTGAATATGCTTCACGCCCCATCTTTTGAGCCTCGCATAACAACTGTCAAGTTTTTGTTTTTAAACCTATGCCTTTTTCTAATTGGTACTATCTAATCCCACCTATTCTATAATCAATAAAATATTAAAGCAACTTAGAACAATTTTTGACGGTTTCAATAAAACACCAATGAAATTTAGAGAGAAAACAGGACATCTGATAAAATTGGAATTTAAAGACTGAAAAATGGTGCTAGTGTCGGCAAAAAAAATAATTTTCCAACTTTATAGTTGGAAAATTATATGGTAGTCCAATTTATTGTCCAATTTTAACGCAATACTTTAGGAAAATAAAATCTCCTAAAGTATTACGTAACAACCAAGTGTACATAATGGATGAATAATCAATAATATCTGTAGGTTGCTAGGGCCCGATCAGAACTGGTTGCTAGGGCCTCACAAAACGTATTATGCCGCCGCTACTCTTCTGGTACGCGCTGTTGATAACCTGTTTCCATATAATGTGTTTTTTTTTACTGCAGTATTGTCCTCAACAGTCCTCAAAACATATTATTCTAATAGCGATCTCAAAATGCAATCCGGGCCCATATTCTGTTTTTATTTTTTTTTACCTTATGTTATATTGTTATCATTTCCTATCTGGTCTTATTCTGTTATCTTGTTGTTTTTATTTTGTTTTTATTTCTGTTTTTATTTATTTTGTTTTTATTTTGTACTTCCGTCATATTAGTCTGTATTTGTGCATTTTGTGCCAATTATAAAGCTTTTATAAAAATTGCTCTAAATTGCAGGTACCTCAGCAAAAGAAAAGAAAAAGAAAGACCCTAGGTATTCATTTCATATCTCTTTAAATAATGTATTTTTGTCAAAAAATTCCAGCAATTTTGTAATTTTAAACAGTATTTGGCAACGAACTGAAAGTAAGGAGAGATCGCGGCTTAATAGTAACCGAAACTCTAAAAGGCAGAATTTTGATGTCAATAAAAACATTAAAGTAATTATCATATCACACTGCTTTCAATATGTATTATTCATCAGGTTTAGTGTTTCATCAGGTTGTAGCTATCAAAAGCTACAACTCTGAGAAAATTTGCCTGATTTTCGAGAAGGGGGGTGAACAACCAATCAATTCAAAGAATCCGAATGAAAAGACTGTCATTAGATTCAGCGTATCAGAAAACTATGGGTTTTGTATTTTTGGGGGCTGGGAGGAGTTTCCCCCAATCATTTGGAGAAAAAATTATTATATAGCCCATGCCCCTTGACTTTTTGGATGGAGACCTCTTCTGTTCCTCTGATAAACTACTAGAGCTCCGCCACTGCAGAAAAACCTAGGGTAGAAATCTCAGGCTCATATATACAAATATGTGGAATTTTGGATTATTTGCCAGAAGAACGATCAAGAATTCGTGGTTATTTGTTTAATTTTGTTTGTATTACCTAGGATGATCGTATCCAACTAATGTTCGTAAAAGATCTGAAGAGGGTGCATTCGAACAGAAATTAAAAGTTCAAGTGTCCTTTTTAAGTGATCAAAAAAATTGGAGGGCAACAAGCCCCAATCCCATGCATTTTTTTCTCAAAGTAGTTTGATCAGAATTTTGAAAATTGTTTCAGCGTAGTTGAAAAAAACAAAAATTATGCCTTTGAAAGTAGCAAGACCCTCAGAGCCCGTGGGTAAAGGGCTTCAAGATACAAAATTTGCCCATTACCTGCGTATGGAAGTTATTATTGAGATTTATTCAGACATTTTCGAGAGGGGGTGATTTTCTGCTTGGTGTTTGTTTCCTCGGAAAGAGTATTCCGTGGGGAGGAAAACATTTTTTGTTTGTCCTACTTTCTCTCTGTCAACGCTATTTTGCAAGTTGTGGGGGAAGGATTCGGTGAAATTTTCAGTGGGTTTAAGTTTCTGGAAATAATTTCTTCGGAAGGGAGATTTCTAAAGTGACCGAAAAAAAGATTAGAAATTTAAGGCTTTTTTAAATCAAAGTTCGCTAAGAACAATCTTTTTCACGCTGAATCATCCCCAAGAAATGGGGAATTTCAGAGAGGATGGAACTGTCTGGATAAGGTTTTACGTGGTATCGGGGTCTTATTTACTCATTGCGCCTGAGCGCAAAGAGCAGCAGTAAAAGTTAATATAACCAAGAACCATTCCGTATAAAAGGGAGGGCTGCCCCCTCCCTTAGTCCAAAGCTTTTAGTACTTTTAAAAACCTTCAGATACTAATTAAATGACTTTTGTTTTTCAAAAGTCGTTCTTAAGGAATAGGAAGAAAAAGTCCATCTTTGGCGCAAAGAGAGCAGTGGGTCAGGTAAAGTATTTTATCTGTGTAAATTTCCCCAAATAATGTCACTCTCACCGAAAATTCTCACCAGAATACTTCTTGGGGTTGATTCCGCCAAACAAATTCTCCCTAGAATACTTTCATTTGAAAAAAAAATCTTTTTTAATTTAATTTTGGTTGTTGTTCAAATCATGCTGGAAATCCCTCCAAAAGCCGTTCTCCCAGATGGAAAGGTTTTCCGGTGAAAACTCCTCCCAAAGAATTTAATTCTTGGAAATTACTCCCCTTCGAAAACATCCCCTGGGCAATTCAAACAAGGATGAAAATTTATCCTGTAGAATTTTCATGATCATCTCTAGAATATACTTAAAAGTGTGCTCAAAATTGTCTACATTTTATTTGTTTTGATATTTTCTTCCACACATTTCGATATTTGTTCACAAAAAAAATTTCTGGCCCTTATTCAATTTAATATTTAATGATCCATCCCTCGAATTCCTGACCAAAGTGTTGTTTCTGTAACAGTGTTGAGTAGCCCGATAAAAGGCATAATACAATGAAGAATCATGATATAAAGGGGCATAATTTAATAATAAAACTGTTATGGGGGCGGATGGGATTAAAAGTTAAGTTAAATTAGAAAACATAGATGCTTCAAAGAACTTTAAAACACCCTGATATATAGGTTCTGTTGGTCGGCGTTTACCCCCGGAAAATACCTTCTCCCTCACGGAAAATATCCCCCCAAAAATATCCTCCTCCTGGAAAATACTCCCCGCAGAAAATACCTCCCGTGGAAAATACCCTTTCAAAAATACTAAACCCCCTCCCAAAAAAAAAAATCCTGAAAAATACCCTTTTGCTGGCTTTTTGCTGGAAAACTGGGAATAGAATTACCGGTAGAATTTTAAAACAATCGGAAATTAAAATATTTTTCAAATGAAAGTGCACGTTCGCAGCACTTGATTCTATCAAGTTGATTTGCTTTATTTGTAATGAAATTAGGCTACTTTTGATGATCTGTAATTACGTATCATCTATAATAAGGGGAGGGGGTGAGTCATTGTTTAGGGGGGCAGGGGAAATTCCTCAAAAGAACATTCTAATGGACAAACTGCTTACTCTTCATGAGGCTTCAGTTAAATGTTGAAAGAGGTAGGGGGGAGTAGGGATGAATTAAATTGTTTCTCTATTCTGCTAAAATATTACATTCCCATATCTACCAGCACAGAGGTAGAAAAGGCAAGGCAGGTCAAAAATTTACTCATTGTTTTGTTTGTTATTGGGAAACATCAGTCCCGCCAGGAAACATCTTTGGGATGGATAATATTGCCGGTAGCTTAGTTTTCAGCATTTTTAAATGGTGTAATTTTAATTTCTATTTTTATGAAATACTTTAATGTATTTAAAGAAATGTAAGTAATGTATTTATCGATAAGAAAATCTTACTGTAGAGGTTGTGATGGATTCAGTTATGTAGAAGATCAAAAGCCTCACATAATTTCCATCCACACCAACAATAATCCTCTTTTGCATTCAACCGAAATTCTTTAGTAGTAAAACCAACAAGGAATTTTTACCAAAATTAATATTCACCGCCAATTTTTTAAGTATATTCAAATTTTATCCAAAATCGATATTGCAAATTTAAACATAGAACGGTTCTAATCAACGTCCATTTACTGATTTACACATTTCAAAAATAATTAATCAGGGATTCAAGGGACCGGTACTTCAAGTTATATCTTGGTTAAGCCTGGGTATGATTTGGAAAACAATCAGAAATTAAACAAAAAAGGAGTTTTTCAAATGAAAGCAAGGAACAGATTTGAAAACTATTTAAACAGATTATTCTTTATATTAAGGGGGCTGTCTCCTCCTTGGCTTCTAACTCTTTACTGTGAAGTTTGGCTTTTTTCAAATTTTTAAAGAAAATTTGCAATTGGAAAGATAAGATTCTTCGAAGCACTAAAAAACTTTTGTTTAATAAGTAAGGTGTGGAGAAGATGGCAGTCCCCTTATATAAAGTATATAAGGTATCCCCTTATATAAAGTATATAAGCCCCCTTATATAAAGTATATAAAGTATCCCCTTATATAAAGTATTATATATATAATTTATATTTGTTTGAAGTTCTAAACTTGTTCCTTACTTTATTTGAAAAACTTTTTCTATTTTTTAATTAAATTTCATGAAACTGTACAGTTCTATGAATGCAATGCTTTTGGTAACGCAAAAAAAAAACGATCAATATTTCAATGATATCTGTTTGAATTTTGATGGGTAATCAAACATTACGTGGGAACGAATTGTAAGGAGCTATCCGGCTCAATAGTAACAGAGACTTTAAAAAACGGAATTTTGATACCAATAGATATATCAGAGAAATTGGCTTAATATGTTAATTCCAAATATATAAGTTTCTTTAAGTTTAATCTTACCCATTAAAAATTAAGAGCCTCAGAAAACTTATCTGATTTTCGAAAAAAGGGGGAACGACCCCGTGAAATCATAGAATTTTAATGAAAATCATAACATCGGGTTCAGTATATCAAAGAATCCTGTTATAGAGGTTTTGAGCTCATATCTGCAAAAATGTGTAATTTTGTAATTTTTTGCCAAAAGAAAGATCACGGATGCGTGTTCATTTGTTTTTTTCCCTGGGGTGATCGTATCAACCCATTGGGCTTAAAACGTCAAGAGAGGTCCCATTCTAATGGAGGTAAATAGTACTAGTGCCCTTTTTAGCTATCGAAAAATTGGAGGGCAACTAGGCCCCCCCCACGTCACTTTTTTCTCAAAATCGTCCGATAAAAATTTTGAGATAGCTTGTTTCTTTACAATAGTTGAAAAGCTCAATAGCTATGTTGTTAGAGAAAAAATAACCCCCTACACCCCCGGGGGAAATGCATTCAATTTTCGGGTAGGTAAGGGAGGGCGAATTTTCTGCTTGGAGGATTTTTGAACGGGGGAAGTTTTCCATGGAGAGGGAAGTTTCTAGGAGGTAAACTTTTCAGGGGAAGTTTTACACTGGCTGAATTCACCATAATTCCCATACGAAATTTCTTTATATGTCTTGCTTTCTCTTTACCGATTCAATAGTAGGCGTGAAGATGTTAAGGGTAATTGTCCAAGGTAAATTTTTACCAGGATTGAATTGCCCAAAGGATATTCTTTCGGGAGGGGGATTTTTCCGTGAAGATGAAGCCAGGTATCCTGTCATTATTTAAAAACGATCGGAAATTAAATTAAAAAACAAGTTTTACAACTGAAAGTAAGGAGCAACATTAAAACTTAAAAGAACAGAAAATATTACTTATATGAGGCCCTCTCCTCAACACCTCTTATTTTACGCTAAATTTAAAATTTTTGTTCCAATTCTTGTAAAACAACTCCTTGAAGACAGTGGTCGCTTAATTGGAACAATGGGTAACTTTTTTGAAAGTGCCGAAAAACTGTAGCGTGAAGACGGATATGTTGAGGAGGGGGGGCAACCCCTTTCATATATGTAATAATTTCTGTTTGTTTTAAGTTTTAATGTTGCTCCTTAATTTCAGTTGAAAAAAACTTGTTTTTTTATTTGATAAAGCTTGGAGACAAACATTTTTCTAAAGTCAATAAAAATAAGTATGTCAATTAAAGTAAAAGCATATAAAAATGAAAAAATAATTAATTACAAAAAAAACACAAAACAATAGCCTACTTACAAAAACTATGATATAAATTCCCACCATTCAGTTCTGTTAAGCAATGCGGAAACGTTGGACGGATATTTTTTTTTTAACAATATCAACCGTTTTGAACCTGGTTATCAAACACCAAAATATTTATTGCCCTAAGACTCATTTTTTTTTTTAAGTAACACTTTATCAAAGTAGTTTGATAAAATTCAAACATTAAAACTAAAATTAAGAAAATCAAATATTTTTAATCTAATTTTTGAATACCAAAAACCAATATGTTCGACGCCTTCTTAATTTATAACTGGAAAAAATTTAATCTTTTTCAAAGTGACAACTAGATAACTACAATCACCCATGGAAAAAAATGAAGATAAAAAACAAAAAAAACGTATTCGTTCAGAGGGAAAGTAAAAAAATTCCCAGCATTCAGTTCAGGAGAAAATTTTCTGTTTATAGTGACTTCATAGGTAAGCTCATGAGTGCTCTTGCAATGCAAGTAAAAGTTGACGGCATATTTTTACCAAAATTACCCCTTATTTAGTTGTTTTCCTTGTGTTTTCCATAATTATACGAACTTTCTTGTGTATTAATTACTGCACTAATTACTAATAAACAAATACATATTCAGGATCACCATAAAAAGCTGATTCTTTGATTGAATGTTATCAATAGTTAGGCTCTTTTGCTTTCGTTATTGACAAGGATCGTTATTTACTTACCATTCATTACTATGAAAAAGTTGATTTCTTTTTTTTCTGTTGCTCCAACCAAATCATATAGAAAAAAAATTTGTGGAAAACTGTAAATCCTCCATATGGAAACCGACCCTAATAAAAAAAATCCCCCCCTCAAAAAAAAATTCTGTATAATTCCCAGTACCCCAGTCACCCAGTGACTCAATGTCACTGTTTTTTCAGTCTCAGTAGCTTTTGTGCAAACAGAGAATGAATTCAAATTAATCGAAAGCCAGTCAAGTATGAATGCTTCTTTAAAAAAGAAAAAAAAAGTGTCTTGAAAAGGATTAGGAGTATTTAAACTATTTTAAAATATTGGTAAAACAGATCGTTTAAAAATTACACTAAAATTCTTTAGGATGAAGGGGTGATTCAGAAGATTTTCTTAAGGGTGTGGTAAAAATGAGACAGAATCATAATTTGCCTCTGTTGCATAAGATCTCCCTGAAAGTTTCATAATAGTACTTTTAACCGGGAACACCCTCGAAAGTCAACTACTGTGATTAAATAAAGAGTAAGTTCATCCAGTTTTTGTCTAAGAGTGCATGCACATTCAATATTTCTGGATAACTGCAAATAGCAAGCAAATATTTGGAAAACTCGGGGAATGTAGTAAGCAAATATTTTGGTCACAATCTCCAATCAATCATCCTCAGTAAAAAATAATAAGTAAAAAATAAAAATGATGGTTCACAATACAAACTACACCGGAAGACTTAGTAAAACTTCTGACAAAACTGTTCTGGGATATGGGGTTGGTAAACAAAGGAACATGGATTCTGATGAGTTAATTATTTCTGAAGGTGGATGGTGCAAACCCTATTTTTGATCATCCTGGGTGGTGGAGTGTTTTGAAAGTCCTGGCAAAAGTGGGTATCCGATTTCATAACAATCATAATGCGGAATGATTTAGAGGAGGATGGCCCTATCATGGCCCTATCAATAGAAGATTGAGAAGAAATGAACTCACAAAGGTTGAATTCCATCCAAGAAAATCTAAATTCATATCTTCTAAGAATTCAATTTATTACATATATATATATATATATATATATAATTATATATATATATATATATATATATATATATATATATATATATATATATATATATATATATATATATATATATATATATATATATATGCGTTATCGGTAGGTAGATAAAGGTGTTGCTGGAATTTAAACTTTTAAGCTCATGGGACTAATTGCTGAGTTCTGATTAATTTGAAATGATTAAAACAAAATTTACTTTTGAATTCGGAAAGTTTAGTACATAGAAGATCGGATATTGAAAAAGGGATTTTACAGCGCATAAATATATCTATATATGCTAACATACAAGGAAACACGGTTAGGATTCTCTCAGATGAAACTACTCCTTTGATCTTTGTTTCCAAACATTTGAAAAAATCAAAATGAGACTTCAAAATCTTTTCACTTGTGTGGCTGCCGATGCTAGGCGTGCCCCCCCCCCAAAAAAAAATAATAAGATAATCCTCTATGATCGTATTACTGGCACGGTTTCTAGTACTAGAGACCCCCACCCTACTTGGAATTTCTGCTACTTCTCTGTGTTGGCGCGTGTTTTGCTTATGTCACTTAAAGGTCACTTGCGCAAACGCATCTTATTACATTGGAAAAACACTATTATGGGAAATATCACCAAGGGTGATTTTTCGGAAGCCAAAGACAGTTTATTTTTTGACCAAAATTTTCTTGGAAGAATACGAGGAGTAGCCTATACGCGATTTTGATCTAGGATCTTTAGACTCGTTGCCTATATCAGGGGTACAGTAATTGGTAGGTGTAAACAAGATAAACAGGTAGAACAAAACAAACTAAAATAAATTGCAGAACAAAACAAAAAAGGGAACAAATATAATTTCCTTTACTTTATAAGTTAAAAAATTCAAAAGAAAGAAGGAAAAAAAAGAAAGCCTGAAAACACAAAGTTTTAAGCAAAAATGGTCAGTTTACTTTTGGTAACAGTCAAATTTTATTTTTTTTTTAAATAAATAGGAAAATGTACTTCCTAAGTTTTTTTTCTAGAAGATTGAATTTTATTCTAAATTCCAAGTCAATTGTCTTATTCTAGCTATATAATAACTATTACTTTTCTTTGTTTTAGCTTTGATACTTCATACAGAAATGAAATTCAATATTCGTGCCGAATGCCTAACCGCCAGTTCGGTTTCCGACCGGGTCTGAGTTGTGCTCGCGCTCTATCCAGTCTTGCCGCTATTCTAGCAGATTCTCGCGAATCTGGTGACCCTATAGTGATTGGTGCTTTTGATGTGAGTAGAGCGTTTGATTCGTCGATTCACGCTCAGGCCCTTCTAGCCGCTTACCAGCAAGGTGTAAACCTCCGTGTCACTAGCGTACTCTACGATATGTATTGCCGTTTAAAAGCGCGTATAAAAATAGGTAACCGCATCACATCAGTGGTTGTTCCAGTAAAGAAAGGTGTCCGCCAGGGTTCATTATTATCCCCAAGTTTGTACAATAACAGTGTTTTAAATACCCAGGCATGTGTAAATGTTTCATGTATCTCCAAGAATATAAATGTGTCCCTACTTAAATATGCAGACGGTCTATTAAATCTAAGTCGGTCTATTAGGGGTCTGCAATCGAACTTCTCGATCCTGCGTGATGAATACCGAAAAATCGGCCTGGCTTTCAATACTTCTAAATCTGCAGTTCTTTTTTTCAACGATAGTCCTTCTCAGCCTGAACACCTCCTGCTGGGTAGTGAGTCAATTACCGTTTCATCTCGAGTCGTGTATCTGGGTTTACCCATAGGCCGTAATCTTAATGAAACTCGTCTACTGCTCGTCAAACACTTCGAGAAAAAAATCTGCACCGCGTATGGGTCTATCGTCGCCAGCAGACTCGTCTTATGCCGAAAGTATCTCGCGAATATGTATAACGCTGTCGCACTGCCGCATATTCTATATATCGCGCGATTTTGGAATAAATATGTTACTTACTTACTTACTTACCTGTTTGAAATGGCATTATTAAGGGATATTCATCTTTTAGATAACAATAGTTGCTGCAACCAAGTCCATGGGCTTCAAGATTCAGATAAAAGAGAGCCATCTACGGACTGGAGAGGATTTAACTACAAGAGTCTGTCGTAAGTTCATCTTATTTAATTAGTTTCTTTTATTATTCATTTATAATATGTATATTCGTAATATTTTGATATGTATTTATAATATTTTATGAGCTTTTATAATAATTATAACATATTTTTTTATTAATTATTTGCATAATCATACATTAATAAGACAGACAGTTTTGGGCTAATATTGAGACTATTAGAAATCCTTGTTTACCAACATTATACCCATTTAATTTAAACTTAACAGTGTCTGTTTATTCATAAAAAATAAAACAAAATATTACATTCGCTTTCTGGGACCGACAAGAATTTTAATATTTACCCTTAAATCTTTGATATACCAAGAACATGAAACTGAAATATTAATTCTTTTTTATAATAGGTTTTGTGGAAATTTGTACAATTTTATGTATTCAGTAATTTTATATTTAGTAGAGATTATGATCAGAAATTTTATTTTCTAATGAAAAAGGCTATTTGTAGCTGTGCAATATTTGGCAATGCCAAATATTGAACAAAGCAGCATTAGAACATTTATTTATGTTCTTCTCAAGTAACAACATAGCAGAATTCCTTTGACTATTTTTAAAGATAATGTCTTTTTACTTAGCACTGACTTTTTTTAATACTTTTAGCAGTTGAAGTTCAATTTGTTAATGTAATACGTATAACAAATAAAACACATTGGGTCACCACGGAGAGGCAGAGCTCGTGATTGTGGTGATCCTATCAATATTTACAACATAAACAAAACTAGTTGAAGATCCAATACCCAAGTCCATGGCCCAACACACAAAGCAGACTGACAAATTAAATATCACAATAACAAAACAATCAAATAAACGTGCACGGAGAATGACATCATGAGCAATCAGAGACGATGAATTAAAAAAAAAATGTTTGAAAAAATCCGTAAAGAAAAAAAATATATTAATGGTGAAAAGTTTCTAGGAAAAAATTTTGAAATTCATGTCGGATTATATTAAATGATTTACTATAATCATATACAGCTTGAGATTTTCTCCATGTGCTTGTTACCATGTTCCTTGGTGAAAATCTTGATCGCTCCGTTATAAATCGAGAAGAAATACGCTGGTCTTTATATCGAGTCTCATAATGAAGAAGTTCGCCCATATTCCCAGGCATATCGATGGGAGTTCAAGGGTAATCAGCATTTATTTCATATTCGGACATGATAAACACGCAAAAATGTTATTCAAGTTGAAAATAAAGAAAACGGAAACTTGTAATAAGGCCAGGTAGAGAATATTCTTGTCAGGCGCGTATTACTTGGGAAAGGGAAGGGATTGGCATCATGTCTACATGATTTTTTTTTACGTAAGCTTTTCCTTAGACTCTAAAAATGTACCAAACATGTACTAAAAGCACTATTAAGACTTAAGACATGACAAAGACAAGAGAATAGCAAGTTTAGAGGGTCATTTTTGTTAGGGAAGGGGGGGGGCATTGAAAAATAAGTTAAACTAAACAAGACTAAAAGGCTAAAATTTATGCAGAGTAATTTAAAACCATAAAAGTGGACGTAGGCTTACTACGGTGGGTTTGGTCTAAGGTTTTCAGTCCTTGGCTGCTTTTGTATCCTCTGCCTCCTCAGTAGCCTTTTAAATGATTTTTTCTGTGCAATTAATTATTTTGTAGAGCTTATTGCATTCTAAGCTTTCAGTTTCTTTTTCCTGGTCTCTTTTCAGAGGACACGTAAAGAGCTGGCGCCCACAATAGTCTATTGGCTGGTTATATCATGTGATTTGAGTTATAGATGGCGCTACTTAAACACAATCACAGGACATAACAGTATAGACAATTTGGATCTTAAATCTGGAGAATTTTTGCAGATGATATCACAGTAAGCAGATTTGTAAAGCTCCATTAATAACTAATCTGGCTTAATGTTCGCTTCACAAGAACAAGAATCAGTACCATTTGTGTTTTGTAGACATCTTTAAAATTAAAGCTGTTATCAATTTTTGTGAATCTTTTCAACTAGAGCCATTCAGTAGTAGAATAACGAATAAGACACTACCATGCCACATAACATGCATTTCTTCAGAAAGAGCATCCTGGCCTCTACCCTCGGGTAGAGGCCACCAGCCAACACCTACAACGCCATCTACACCTACCAGCCAAAGTTGGGGCTTAAAGACCAGTTATGTCTCGAATTAGAAGCAGTAAAATGTTTAACGTTGAAAGAGCACATTCAAGCCACCTACTTAGTGACCAAGTTCAAGTTCAAGTTCAAGTTCAAGTTCCTTTTATTACCAATATCCATCCATTCATAAACAAAAAATATCCCAAAGGGCTCAATGGCCCGTTATTTGGGAAAAAAAACAACAAAACAAAACATAAATAACTATTAATTACATTCACACTTAAAATATATTTAGAGTCTACTCACCAATCCTCACCCGAGTACAACCGGTCTCCGCACCACCTACTTACAAAAAATAAATAAAAAAAAAAAAATATATATACATCGAGGATCCAACACTCACACCACCCAAATCTAAATAAATAAATTCAATCTAAATAATTAAATAAATAAATTAAATCTTGATAACTAAACAATATAAATAACTGATTAATATTATAATTTAATTTATTTTGTTTTGATTAAAAAATTCTTCAACCGTTTCTTGAAGGATCCTATGGTACAGGACCGTCGAATCCCAACAGGAATGGAATTCCAGGCACGTCCGACAGCAACTATCAGACCAAAGTCCGAGCGCACTGCAGGGGTGGATGGCACTAGCACATCATCCTTGTTTCTAGTTTCATAAGGACTGACATTTCGAACAATTTCAAAAAGCCCGGAAAAACTTGATGGAAGGTCTCCACGGAAATACTGAAACGCAATGAAAGAGAGGTGTAATGTATGAATATCTTTAATCTTCAGAAGTTCAACAGAAATATGGGTGGTAGACTGAAGAACTTTTGCTGCTTTCAGTTGGAGATTATGTAAAGGTGTAAGTACAGATGGAAATGTTGACATCCACACTGACGAGCAGTAGCATAAATAAGGGTAAATAAGAGAGAAATATAATAGACGAAGGATAGAGAAAGGAAAGACTCGCTTCAGCTTTCGAATAATTCCAAGGCCTCGAGAAACCTTTAATCTCATTGACTCAGTATGCCGTTTGAAAGATAGATTTTCATCCAGAAGTATCCCAAGGAATCGAATAAACCGGTCAGCTGGGCGGGATATGGATCCCTTAGATGTTTTAAGCTCTGTCACTGTAGGGCAGCTTTTGCCTATGCGGGAAAATATAAGAAGAAACGATTTTTTTACATTCAAAGCTAACAAATTTGCATCAAACCAACGATATATATTTTCTGCCATCAATTGTAGCTTGAGGATAAGAGATGATTCATCAGGTGCTGCAGCCCCCAGGGTGGTGTCGTCGGCGAATGCAAAGAGTTCTTCATGTTGACCAGGCGTATCCAAGGCTTCAACCACAGCATCTCCTTTCTGGCACAAATGACAACAGAAATCAGATCGTGGGTTGCTAAATAGTCGATAGAGGTCGTTGACATATATGAGGAAAAGGGATGGCCCAAGAACTGAGCCTTGTGGCACTCCATATTCGACTGGAATATGCTCATCAGAAGCTTCAACTGCAATGGATCGGCCAGTTAGGAATGAAGAAAACCAGGACAGAGCTTCTCCACGAACGCCTTGATGCGACAACTTACCAATAAGTATCTCGTGTGTGAGGCTGTCAAAAGCTTTCTTCACATCAAGGAATATTGCCGCAGGTATAAGGCCGAAGTCTAAAGACTGTCGTACAAAATGAAGAAGCATATTACATGCGTGTTCTGTTGAGCACTTCTCCCGAAAACCAAATTGGTGCCGATGAAAAAACTTCTTCGCGTCTAGGAAACTCAGCAAACGCTTTAGCATAGCCTTTTCAAATATTTTAGAAAAGACGGACAGAAGAGATATAGGCCTATAGTTCTCCGGGTCCTCCTGGTCACCTCCTTTAAATAGTGCTATCACTCGTGCCAACTTGAGACGCTGAGGGAATATTCCGAGCTTAAATGACTGGTTAGCTAAGTGGCACAGTGGTGTAATAATTGAGGGAAGAATCTGTTTGATTAATTTGGCCGGAATTTGGTCGAATCCAGATGAAGAATTTTTCAATGACGAAATTATTGTTATCAGTTCCTGCTCCGTAACTGACTCAAGAACCATTGACTTTACACAGGAAGGACCGAGGAACTGCTTCCAAGTTCTAGAACTTGAAGAAGGAACCACACCTAACGCCGTTGTTTTCCCAACCTCAGCAAAAAATTTAGTCATCTGATGTCGTACTTGGTCTTCATCCAAGAAAAGCTGATTCTGAACACTAAGTGATTTAGGGAGCTTTCTAGGTCTTGCCGATGGTTGCGTAACTTCCTTAATTACATCCCAAGTTTTCTTAATATTTTTGCCGCAATCCGCAAACCTTCGGGAAAAATATGTAATTTTAGCTTTTCGAATCAGAGTTTTAAGCATTTTCCGGTATAGTTTAAAAGTCTCTAATTTAGCATCACTTGGTCTGTTCCTATACTCTTTCCAAAGGTTCTGTTTTCTCTTTATTGACTTTAGTATTCCAGCTGTAGTCCATGGGGCTATGGGTGTTGATCTCTTAGAAAGACTTGGTTGGGGTGTTCGGCAATGGTGGATAAATTTCTTCTTTACTGTTTCATAAAAAAAATCAAAAGCCTTATTATAATTTTCTAAGCTCACCCTCTCAGGTATTGTAAACTCCCATGACGTAGTGAATAAATCATCTTTGAGCTTTTCGATGTTTGCTGGTGTATATCGGAATCTTGGTTTATTATCAGGGACTATTCGGCTGGCAGACCGGGGGAGTGGAAGTAAAACTCCTACTGGAAAATGATCCGATGTATCTGATAGTAGCACTTCATTTTTTACAGAATGTATAGATGAGAACACATTGTCAATTAAGGTTGCAGATTGGTTTGAAATTCGTGTAGGAATATTTATACAGGGAGTTAACCCAGACGAGATTACTAGTGCCAGTATATCACAAGCCTGACTCGATGACATATCCATCATGTCAGCGTTAAAATCACCCATTAAAATTATTTCTGCCTTTTCAGACAATACTTTCCCAAGAACAATCTCTAATATTTCCATAAATTGTTTCATTGATCCGCTTGGAGATCTGTATATTTCGCCAATTATTATCTTTTCATTGGAGCTAGTAGCCAATTCTATGAACAGAGATTCAAATACCCGTTCAACGTTTATAGACAGATCATCTCTTCTTACAACTGCCAGATTACTCAATACATAAAATCCTAGCCCCCCCTTTTTTGCTATCTTTCTATTTAGAAATATTGAATTATATCCGGGTATATCCATAAGTAGCTGGTTCTTTTCATTTAAAAAAGTTTCACATAATCCAATAATTCCAGGGCGAGAATTCTTACATATAAGCTGTATATCATCCAGGGAAGAATTCAGCCCTTGAGCATTCAAATGCACAACCCGGAGGACATCCTCCCACCGAGCCCCAACATCCCATAGCCCAAACTCCTCCACAAAATTACTATCAATCATATTATCTAAATTTTCATCAAAATTCATATTCGGTGTTCTTCCTATCGGGTTATTCAAAATTTCATTAAAATTTACTCTACGACTTTCATATTCATCTAATTTCCTTTTCGTGAGATTAGCGTCAGTCCTCGATGAAAACTCAATTTAATACATTACTACTTACCAATATAGGTGATGAATAGAGACCACGCTGTAGTCGAGTGAACACGGGTGACGTAGACATCCCAATGACAGCAAATTCATAAGGCGAAGGCACGAACTTGAATTTTCGCTCTGGAACGGAAAAATATTTACAAGTAAAAAAGTAAAGAAAAGAGTAAATAACATGGAAAGAGAGAAATATAAGAAAATAAATATATAAAAAAAAACATAGATACGCACATTGCAAAAGAAAGCAAAAAAGGAGTAAATAATATAGTAAATAGAGAAAAAGAAAAATAGGACAATAACTAAAAAAAAAAACACACACAGATACGGACGTTGCAAAAAAAGAGCAGCAAAATTGCATCCCCTCACTTTACTGAGGCGAAAATACTCGATAGTTTACGTCACGCGTCAGAAGCACCATCACTAATAACTGCGGATAAAACCAAGGCGAGGGGGTCATGGCATGCATCACTGAACTTAACCCAGTTTGAGCTAGAAGTTTTTTTTGTTTCTAGCCATAGTTTAGTACCGTGTTGCATGACTTTAGTTTGAGATACTTTCTCAGCGGTTACTTTGGAATTTCGAAGCTTGTAAGCCGTACTCAAAAGTTCTTTCCGACGCTTTGCAAGTTCAGATGGTAGGTCATTACTGATGCTCTTTCCTGTGCCTTTTAGGCTACCAACACAAGCCATGATCCTATCTTTATGCCTAAGATTCAGAACAGAGACAAAAATAGGGTCCGAAACGGGGCGAGAGTTCGAGCGGGAAGGGCGCTTGGTCTTGTTTCTAATTCTGTACATTGCCGTGAATTTTATATCCTTCGAGTTTTGTACTGGCATTCCTGATAAAAAGTCGTGGACTGTCTCTTCAATATTCTCACTATCCTTATTAGGAATTCCGTGAATCAGCAGATTTTTGCGTTTTACGTACAATTCCGTACTCAAACACTGTTCTTTAACCGCTATAATTGCATTTTTCAAATCAGAATTCTCTTGTTTCAGAGCTGAATTCTCTATACGAAGATTTTCGATCATTTGCTTTAAGTCATCCATACGCTCGTCGAAATGTGCACAACCACAATCACTTAGTACAATTTTTCTCAGGGAGGAATAAATAACCAGATTTGGGTTTAAGAAAACCAAAATAAGGGTCACTTATTCAAAATTTTACAGTATTACCAAACCATTACCGTATTCTGTATTAAAATTAAACATAAATTTTGCTGTTTATCAAATTTGGGGCTTAAAGACCAGTTATGTCTCAAATTAGAAGCAGTAAAATGTTTAACGTTGAAAGAGCACATTCAAGCCACCTACTTAGTGACCAAGCTTTCACAACCACAATCACTTAGTACAATTTTTCTCAAGGAGGAATAAATAACCAGATTTCGGTTTAAGAAAACCAAAATAAGGGTCACTTATTCAAAATTTTACAGTATTACCAAACCATTACCGTATTCTGTATTAAAATTAAACATAAATTTTGCTGTTTATCAAATTTGGGGCTTAAAGACCAGTTATGTCTCAAATTAGAAGCAGTAAAATGTTTAACGTTGAAAGAGCACATTCAAGCCACCTACTTAGTGACCAAGCTTTCACAACCACAATCACTTAGTACAATTTTTCTCAAGGAGGAATAAATAACCAGATTTGGGTTTAAGAAAACCAAAATAAGGGTCACTTATTCAAAATTTTACAGTATTACCAAACCATTACCGTATTCTGTATTAAAATTAAACATAAATTTTGCTGTTTATCAAATTTGGGGCTTAAAGACCAGTTATGTCTCAAATTAGAAGCAGTAAAATGTTTAACGTTGAAAGAGCACATTCAAGCCACCTACTTAGTGACCAAGCTTTCACAACCACAATCACTTAGTACAATTTTTCTCAAGGAGGAATAAATAACCAGATTTGGGTTTAAGAAAACCAAAATAAGGGTCACTTATTCAAAATTTTACAGTATTACCAAACCATTACCGTATTCTGTATTAAAATTAAACATAAATTTTGCTGTTTATCAAATTTGGGGCTTAAAGACCAGTTATGTCTCAAATTAGAAGCAGTAAAATGTTTAACGTTGAAAGAGCACATTCAAGCCACCTACTTAGTGACCAAGCTTTCACAACCACAATCACTTAGTACAATTTTTCTCAAGGAGGAATAAATAACCAGTTTTTGGTTTAAGAAAACCAAAATAAGGTTCACTTATTCAAAATTTTACAGTATTACCAAACCATTACCGTATTCTGTATTAAAATTAAACATAAATTTTGCTGTTTATCAAATTTGGGGCTTAAAGACCAGTTATGTCTCAAATTAGAAGCAGTAAAATGTTTAACGTTGAAAGAGCACATTCAAGCCACCTACTTAGTGACCAAGCTTTCACAACCACAATCACTTAGTACAATTTTTCTCAAGGAGGAATAAATAACCAGATTTGGGTTTAAGAAAACCAAAATAAGGGTCACTTATTCAAAATTTTACAGTATTACCAAACCATTACCGTATTCTGTATTAAAATTAAACATAAATTTTGCTGTTTATCAAATTTGGGGCTTAAAGACCAGTTATGTTTCAAATTAGAAGCAGTAAAATGTTTAACGTTGAAAGAGCACATTCAAGCCACCTACTTAGTGACCAAGCTTTCACAACCACAATCACTTAGTACAATTTTTCTCAAGGAGGAATAAATAACCAGATTTGGGTTTAAGAAAACCAAAATAAGGGTCACTTATTCAAAATTTTACAGTATTACCAAACCATTACCATATTCTGTATTAAAATTAAACATAAATTTTGCTGTTTATCAAATTTGGGGCTTAAAGACCAGTTATGTCTCAAATTAGAAGCAGTAAAATGTTTAACGTTGAAAGAGCACATTCAAGCCACCTACTTAGTGACCAAGCTTTCACAACCACAATCACTTAGTACAATTTTTCTCAAGGAGGAATAAATAACCAGTTTTGGGTTTAAGAAAACCAAAATAAGGGTCACTTATTCAAAATTTTACAGTATTACCAAACCATTACCGTATTCTGTATTAAAATTAAACATAAATTTTGCTGTTTATCAAATTTGGGGCTTAAAGACCAGTTATGTCTCAAATTAGAAGCAGTAAAATGTTTAACGTTGAAAGAGCACATTCAAGCCACCTACTTAGTGACCAAGCTTTCACAACCACAATCACTTAGTACAATTTTTCTCAAGGAGGAATAAATAACCAGTTTTGGGTTTAAGAAAACCAAAATAAGGGTCACTTATTCAAAATTTTACAGTATTACCAAACCATTACCGTATTCTGTATTAAAATTAAACATAAATTTTGCTGTTTATCAAATTTGGGGCTTAAAGACCAGTTATGTCTCAAATTAGAAGCAGTAAAATGTTTAACGTTGAAAGAGCACATTCAAGCCACCTACTTAGTGACCAAGCTTTCACAACCACAATCACTTAGTACAATTTTTCTCAAGGAGGAATAAATAACCAGTTTTTGGTTTAAGAAAACCAAAATAAGGGTCACTTATTCAAAATTTTACAGTATTACCAAACTATTACCGTATTCTGTATTAAAATTAAACATAAATTTTGCTGTTTATCAAATTTGGGGCTTAAAGACCAGTTATGTCTCAAATTAGAAGCAGTAAAATGTTTAACGTTGAAAGAGCACATTCAAGCCACCTACTTAGTGACCAAGCTTTCACAACCACAATCACTTAGTACAATTTTTCTCAAGGAGGAATAAATAACCAGATTTGGGTTTAAGAAAACCAAAATAAGGGTCACTTATTCAAAATTTTACAGTATTACCAAACCATTACCGTATTCTGTATTAAAATTAAACATAAATTTTGCTGTTTATCAAATTTGGGGCTTAAAGACCAGTTATGTCTCAAATTAGAAGCAGTAAAATGTTTAACGTTGAAAGAGCACATTCAAGCCACCTACTTAGTGACCAAGCTTTCACAACCACAATCACTTAGTACAATTTTTCTCAAGGAGGAATAAATAACCAGATTTGGGTTTAAGAAAACCAAAATAAGGGTCACTTATTCAAAATTTTACAGTATTACCAAACCATTACCGTATTCTGTATTAAAATTAAACATAAATTTTGCTGTTTATCAAATTTGGGGCTTAAAGACCAGTTATGTCTCAAATTAGAAGCAGTAAAATGTTTAACGTTGAAAGAGCACATTCAAGCCACCTACTTAGTGACCAAGCTTTCACAACCACAATCACTTAGTACAATTTTTCTCAAGGAGGAATAAATAACCAGTTTTGGGTTTAAGAAAACCAAAATAAGGGTCACTTATTCAAAATTTTACAGTATTACCAAACCATTACCGTATTCTGTATTAAAATTAAACATAAATTTTGCTGTTTATCAAATTTGGGGCTTAAAGACCAGTTATGTCTCAAATTAGAAGCAGTAAAATGTTTAACGTTGAAAGAGCACATTCAAGCCACCTACTTAGTGACCAAGCTTTCACAACCACAATCACTTAGTACAATTTTTCTCAAGGAGGAATAAATAACCAGTTTTTGGTTTAAGAAAACCAAAATAAGGGTCACTTATTCAAAATTTTACAGTATTACCAAACCATTACCGTATTCTGTATTAAAATTAAACATAAATTTTGCTGTTTATCAAATTTGGGGCTTAAAGACCAGTTATGTCTCAAATTAGAAGCAGTAAAATGTTTAACGTTGAAAGAGCACATTCAAGCCACCTACTTAGTGACCAAGCTTTCACAACCACAATCACTTAGTACAATTTTTCTCAAGGAGGAATAAATAACCAGATTTGGGTTTAAGAAAACCAAAATAAGGGTCACTTATTCAAAATTTTACAGTATTACCAAACCATTACCGTATTCTGTATTAAAATTAAACATAAATTTTGCTGTTTATCAAATTTGGGGCTTAAAGACCAGTTATGTCTCAAATTAGAAGCAGTAAAATGTTTAACGTTGAAAGAGCACATTCAAGCCACCTACTTAGTGACCAAGCTTTCACAACCACAATCACTTAGTACAATTTTTCTCAAGGAGGAATAAATAACCAGATTTGGGTTTAAGAAAACCAAAATAAGGGTCACTTATTCAAAATTTTACAGTATTACCAAACCATTACCGTATTCTGTATTAAAATTAAACATAAATTTTGCTGTTTATCAAATTTGGGGCTTAAAGACCAGTTATGTCTCAAATTAAAAGCAGTAAAATGTTTAACGTTGAAAGAGCACATTCAAGCCACCTACTTAGTGACCAAGCTTTCACAACCACAATCACTTAGTACAATTTTTCTCAAGGAGGAATAAATAACCAGATTTGGGTTTAAGAAAACCAAAATAAGGGTCACTTATTCAAAATTTTACAGTATTACCAAACCATTACCGTATTCTGTATTAAAATTAAACATAAATTTTGCTGTTTATCAAATTTGGGGCTTAAAGACCAGTTATGTCTCAAATTAGAAGCAGTAAAATGTTTAACGTTGAAAGAGCACATTCAAGCCACCTACTTAGTGACCAAGCTTTCACAACCACAATCACTTAGTACAATTTTTCTCAAGGAGGAATAAATAACCAGTTTTTGGTTTAAGAAAACCAAAATAAGGGTCACTTATTCAAAATTTTACAGTATTACCAAACCATTACCGTATTCTGTATTAAAATTAAACATAAATTTTGCTGTTTATCAAATTTGGGGCTTAAAGACCAGTTATGTCTCAAATTAGAAGCAGTAAAATGTTTAACGTTGAAAGAGCACATTCAAGCCACCTACTTAGTGACCAAGCTTCACAACCACAATCACTTAGTACAATTTTTCTCAGGGAAGAATAAATAACCAGATTTGGGTTTAAGAAAACCAAAATAAGGGTCACTTATTCAAAATTTTACAGTATTACCAAACCATTACCGTATTCTGTATTAAAATTAAACATAAATTTTGCTGTTTATCAAACAGTTCGTGGTTACGAGAAAATTTGCCTTATTTTAGAAAATATAGGGAAACACCACCTATAAGTCTTATAATCTTAACAAAAATCACACCATCAGATTTAGTGTCAGAGAACTCTTCTGTAGAAGTTTCAAGCTCCTATCTACAAAAATGTGAAACTTAGAACTTTTTTTTACCAGAAGACAGATCATGGATGTGTGTTTATTTGTTTTTTTCCAAGTGATGATCGTATCGACTCAGTGGTCCTAGAATGTCACAAAAAGGCTCATTCTAATTTCAAACAGAAATTAGAAGCTCTATTGCCCTTTCTAAGTGACACAAAAAAATGGAGGGCACCTAGGCCACCTCACACGTTCATTTTTTCCCGGATAAAATTTAAAACACGTTCATTCCGGACACGTTCATTATTCACATGATAAAAATTTTGAGATAGCCATTTTCTTCAAAATAATTGTAAAAACCTAATAACTATGTCTTTGGGGACAAATTATTCCCCCAAAGTCCCCGGGGGAGGAGCTGCAATGGACAAACTGTGACCATTGTTTACGTATAGTAATGGTTATTGGGAAGTGTACAGACGTTTTCAGGGGAATTTTTACCGTTGGTGGGGGGGGATGGGTCAAAGGGAGAGGGTTACGGGGGATTATCTTTCCATGAGGAATTTATTATGAGGGAAGATAATTTCCATGAAAGGGGCGCAGGACATTCTAGCATTATTTAGAAAAAAACAATGAGAAAATAACTATAAAAAAGATCTTCGATTGGAAGTAAGGAGCAGCATTAAAAGTTAAAACGAACAGAAATTATTACGTATATATGGGCGTTCGTCTCTTCCTCAATACCTCGCTCTTTACGCTAAGCATTTTTAGCAATTTATTCTTCAGCCTTTGTGATTCAGGGGTCATTCTTAAAGAATTGGAACAACATTCTAGCTTTAGTGTAAAGAGCAAGGTATTGACGAGGGGGTGAACCCTATCATATATGTAATAAAAACATACAATCAAAGAAGTTCGTTATGTAAGTTAATTCGTAAGTCACGGTATATTTATTAATAATAAAAACATTTGTACAAAATTAAAAAGTTCTAGTTGCATTTTTAAGTAACCAAAAATTGTAGGGCAACCATACCTCCTCCCCTACCCTTTTTTAAAATCATCCTATCGAAACTATGAGAAAGCCATTTAGCAAAAAAAATATATGCAAATTAATTGAGAGACCTCACCTTCTTCCAGATAATGATCAATATGAACTGATGCATGGCCCCTACTAACTCTTCTACAACTGCTTATTCTATTGAGGGGAATTCCCCCCTAAATATTGCTTTGCTCTGTCGGTGCCATCTGAAAACTAACTTTGAGGAGTAACGATGATAGGAGGAACAACGATACTACTTTGATGATAGTAGCTCTGCTTTTTCTGGGAAAGAGAACATAAGAAACCAGTTCGACTTTTACTTCCCAACAGATGACCTCATTGTGACAATTAAAAAAAAAAAAAAAAAACAGGCGCACTTTTGGACTTCATAATATCCAAGATATATGAAAGTAATGAGCATCTGAACCTTCTTTGTGATTCAGGTGCTTAGACAACAAGCTTCGTGTTGTTCAAAATGGTGAAGATGCTAGTGTTGTAAACTAAGATTAAGTGCTTTATCACAGTGCCTATACAGTAAATTTTGTCTGATGAAACTTGCCACCAGTTGCTATACGTAAAAATCAGTATTGTAATTATTTTGCTTGACAAAAATGGGTGTGCCCTGTGTACTAAGTTTTTCATCACAAAGTTGTGTTTCGGTGATTCCTTGGGGATTGCAAATGGTGTCTTCATTAACAAAATATGTCATTAGCAGCTGAAGTAGACTCATTCGCAGCTGCAAAACCAAACAAGATGACCTTCCCGTAAATTTCACCTCGCTGCTAAAAATTATATTTCATGCTTGTTAAGGGTTTAACCTGCAAGACTCATCTTTGTAGAATTTTAATACTAGGTTAGTTTACTCCAAGTTTTAAACGCTTTTAACCATAGACGAATAACAAGACACCTCCAATTCAAGAAATACCACTTGCATCTAACGTTGCACGGAAAAAAACCCGTGTTTGCACCCGGCTGGCAGCATTCAATTGGCACAGTCCAGGGCTGCCTTTCTTGAGATTTTCCTTAGGATCCTATGTTTGGGTTCCAGCCTTGGGATCTTGCAAAATGCACATTTAATTATTCATTTACTCGGCTAACTTTATTTTATATTTTCCTGCTCCTATCAAGAAATATCATCAGAAATGTATTGACTCTGATTGAATTAAGACTTACAAGATCCAAAGTAACACGACACGCCTTGTATGAAGCCAGGTCTGTATATCCGTAAGGGTTCGATTCATCTCTGGTGCACGGTTTCTTTTGTCTTCATTAAGTCAAAACGCTTATCCACATAGGAGTGTTTCTGGTAATCTTTCAAAACTACTTTAAATAACAAATCATGTAATTCTATCACAATCCAACACCCCCCTCCCCCTAATTAAGCCAAGAGTATTAACATTGAACAAAGCTTATCCATAAATGTTACACAACATGAGGAACACTCAATACGGATTTACTAAAAACTCTGCAACCGATGCAGCTGTCTCAATCAACAAACCCCCTTCTAGTGCTTCCCTATTTCTTCAAGTAGATCAATTAGGGATTCAGAATTGTTCTAATATCAGAATGGCCGACTTATGCAATAAAATAAAACCTTAATGCAATTAAACAAAAATAAAATGAAATAAAAATAAGGAGTTGCTTCTTTCCAGTTTGAAAAATTTAAATGTCTTAATTCCAGCTCCATCTTCAAATATGTAGTTATCAAATGAACTGATGAAGTTTACTTCCCGAAACCTATTTTTTCAGAGAATTTTTCTCAGAGAACTCAACTCCGTCAGATCTTATCCTCTACTCTTAATCAGATCAGGCCTGAAGCCCAGGAATCGTTCTAACATATCTTTTCCATCTATTTTGATCGGAGAATGCCTTAGCCTGTATAACACCTGGTGCTAAGAAGGGCTGGTCATTGTGTGTTGGATTTCACAAGTTGAAAATGGTACTTCCCCAGAAGGCCTGTTAGAAATGGTGTGTTAAAATATCATGAACGATTAGTAATATAAGATGTGTCTACAAGTCAAAAGGTGAAATCATTTTTCCTAATAATCCTTGCTATATGTTTAGTTTGATTTATGTTTAAACCAATGGTCAGTTGTTAATGTTAGTGCAATTGTTCACAAAGTCTCCTTCCTATGCTTGCCTCAGGTCAAACAACTGATTTAAAACCTTTGCAATCCACCGAAAGTTTAAAAAAAGAGTTGTAGACACCTTTTCGACATCTTTAAGAATTAATTAAAAGATGGCGTTTCCAAATAATATGTCTTTCCCCATTGTTCTCCCTTGTGTTTGTGAAGTTCGATAGGCACGGATATTTATTAGATATTCTTGAGCCCTTATTTCCTCTGAAATTTCAATTTTTTTGTCTGTACTTTACCCCTTTTTATGTCTTTCTGAGGCTTCCTATACTTCCTATACTTGCCTCAGGTCAAACAACTGATTTAAAACCATTGCAATCCATGGAAAGTTAAAAAAAAGAGTTGAATCAATCAATATTTATCGAGTTGTAGACACCTTTTCGACATCTTTAAGAGTTAATTAAAAGATGACGATTTCAGATAATATGTCTTTCCCCATCGTTCTCCCTTGTATTTGTGAAGCTCGATAGGCACGGATATTTATTAGCTGTTCTTGAGCCCTTATTTCCTCTGAAATTTCAGTTTTCTATGTCTATACTTTACCCCATTTTATGTATTTCTGAGGCAGAACTATAATGCATAAAAAACTTACATGCAAATATTAATTGACAAAAAAAAAATAACTTTTTCTAACTAAATTCCTGTTAGCCGAAATTAGAATCAGAAAAGCAAAATTAGTCATAACAAAGAAAGGCGTGAGAAACACTAATTAAAGATTCATTTTTGGCCATTTCAAATTTTTTCAAAAACAATCATTGAAATCTTATGCACCATAAACCATAAACCATATGCACCGAAAACCATAAGTGTGGTTTTCGGTCGTTGCAGTTTTGAAACCCACTTTACTTGGATTGAAATTTCTAATATTTTTAGCATGAGTTATGCATGTATTTCAATAGCAACTGAGATTATTGTTCGGTTGAGAGTAAATATAATAAAATATGTTTAAATTAATTCCTTAAGTCTGAAATCAAGCCAGAAGCTGAACTTCAATGAAATGGTTTATCCTACGAGTCACTCTTTGCCATCTATTTTTTACCGTTCCCACTGGATATATCGTATGAAAAAAAACAAGATAAAAAACGGATATTATTTCGTATATGAAAGGGGCTGTCCCCCCTCAATGTCCAGCTCTTTACGCCAAATTTGACTCTTTGTCACGTATTTGGATATTTTTGTATATTTTTTTGATCATACAGTTTGACCCTTTCTCACAAATCTACTCTATAAAACAATAAAAGAAACTTTGGCGGAAAGAGCAGGACGTTTAGGAGGGAATAGCCCCTTTCTTATACGGAGTAATTTCTGTTCGTTTTAAGTTGAAAAAACTTGTTTTTTTTATTTAATTTCTAAACATTTTTGAATTAATACATGTTTTGATTTTGGCTCTCCACACATATATGATTAGGACGAAATTTGCATAATGATTTTTTTTTGTGGCTAAATGGCCTTTTCATAGTTTTGATAGGACGATTTTGAGAAAAAAGGAGTGGGGTAGGAGGTCTATTTGCCCTCCAATTTTTTGATTACTTAAAAAGGCAGCTAGAACTTTTTGTAGTGAACGTTTTTATTAGTATTAAATATATGTAACTTACGAATTAGCTCACATAAAGAGCTTCTATATTCGTATATTTTATTATGTACTAGCTGTTGGTGTAGCGCCTCGCGCCACACCAACACCTAGTTGGTGGGGGCGCCTCGTGCATCCCCCATGCCCCCCCCCCACGTGCGTTAGTCATTACGTGCCATATTAGTTACGCGCCATTGTAGTTGTGTCCCTGTGTCCCACCTGTGAATATAGATAGATATATATTTTTTTTTAACTACGTAAAACTTGCGAATATACAACATTCTTCGCTATCCCATTGTCTGTGCATATAAATAGATTGTCAGGTTTACCGACTCTTGAACATGCAACATATAATTGTCTATGGGAAAACAATCCGTATTCAGATCTATACCGCATTTTTCTAATGATTGCCCTTTAGCTTTGTTGATGGTGATTGCTAATCGAATATTCCCTGTGTCCCCATCGTCATTTATATACCCCCCCCCTGTGCCCTTCTGGCGTCCCCGTTGTAGTTGTGTCCCTGTCGTCATTTATATTCTTTGTGTCCCGGTCGTCATTTGTGTCCCGGTGTCTCGGTCTGTAATTTCTCTTTGAGTTTCCCGGTCGTTGTCCCGGTCTGTAATTTCTATTTGAGTGTCTCGGTCGTCGTTTATGTTCCTTGTGTCCCGGTCTGTAACGTTATAAAGACTTCAATGGCTCTGGTGGTGCAGCTAGTTGAGGAAGTTTAACTTTTCCTGAGGCGCAACACATTCCCATTGTTTCACCATTAATTTTCAAGGCCTTGTAATAGGGACAAATTTTAGACATAGTCTCTATTTGAACACATCTACTCAAGCTGTAATCATCGACTGGGCTGTACCTGAATGCCAGGCGATAATGTTGACGTTGTTCTTGTGATTCCACGGCACGCTTTCTTTTACTTTTGGCATTATCTCTTTGAGCCGCAAGCCTGTTTTCACGTTGTTCTTGTGATTCCTCGGCACGCTTTATTTTGGTATTATATCTTTGAGCCGCGAGCCTGTTTTAACGTTGTTCTTGTGATTCCTCGGCACGCTTTCTTTTGGCATTAACTCTTTGAGCCGCTTCCTCGGCTCTTTCTTCTGCCATTGTAGGATTTATAGTAAAATTTTTCTTTGAATGAACTCTTTCAGCAGCTTCCTCGGCTGTTTCTTCTGCCATTGTAGGATTTATACAAAAGTTTCTCTTCGAATCACCCCCTTATATACTTATAATGACGTCATATACAAAGCCTTATATACTTATAATGACGTCATATGCGCACAAACACACAAACATGCAACGTATTTTTATATATATAGATTTGAGAGGGTTCGCCCCCTCGTCAGTACCTCGCTATTTACACTAAAGCTTAAATGTTCTCCCAATTCTTTAAGAATGACCCCCTGAATCACAAAGGTCGTAGAATAAATAGTTGCAATTAAAAAAATACTTTGGCATACAGAGTGAGGTATTTAGGAGGAGATGAACCTCCTCATATGCGTAATAATTTTTCTTTGTTTTAAGTTTTAATGCTGCTCCTTACATCCAGTGGAAAAAAACTTTTTCATATTTATTTTTTCAATTTTTTTAAAAGAATGCTAGAAAATCCTGCGCCCCCTTCATGGGATTTCTCTTTCGCCATAATGAATTCTCCATGGAAAGATCATCCCATGTAACCCCCTCCCCTCGACTTCCTCGCCCAACGAAGAAAAATCCCCCTGGAAACGTCCGTACACTTCCCAATAACCATTTCTATATGTAAACAATGGTCGAAGTTTGTGACTCGCAGCACCTCCCCCGATGACTATGAGGGAGTAATTCACTCCAAAGACATAGCTATTAGGTTTTTCGACTAAGCTGAACAAAATGGATATTTCAAAATTTTGATCCGGTGACTTTGGAAAAAAATGAGTGTGGGAGGGGGGATAGGTACCCTCCAATTTGTTTGGTCACTTAAAAAGGACACTAGAACTTTTAATTTCTGTTGGAATGAGCCCTTTTCTGACATTCTAATACCACTGGGTCGATACAATCACCCTGGTAAAAAAAAAACAAATAAACACACACCCGTGATTGGTCTTCTGGTCAAAAATACAAATTCCACATTTTTGTAGATAGGCACTCGAAACTTCTACAGTAGGGGTCTCTGATAAGCTAAATGTGATGGTGTCATTTTCGATAAGACACTATGACGTTTAAGGGAGTTTCCTACTATTTTCCAAAATAAGGCAAATTTTCTCAGGCTCTTAACTTTTAATGGGTAAAACTAAATTTGATGAAACTTATATAAATCAGCTAAATTATTAAAATCAGCATAAAAATCCAATTCTTTTGATGTACCTATTAGTATCAAAGTCTCGTTTTTTTAAGTTTTGGCTACTATTGAGCCGGGTCGCTCCTTAATACAGTTCGTTACGACGAACTGTTTGATTATTTTAAACATTTTAAAGATAGTTTGAAGGTAATTGAGGCACAGTACTTTAAGTTCTAAAACACCACTCAATATAATTAAGAGCGCTTATTCCCTTAGTAGAAGTAGAAAATGATCCTTTGCGAAATCATTTAGAATTCCCTAAACTGATGCTGGAGAACTTTGAAAAATGTCTTAAAGTCATATGATACCTTAAAATATTACCCTGTCTTATCCATTATAAACATTTTAGTTGGTAGGGGCAAAGTATTTGTAATCGATCGGTCGGTGTGCCATAGCTTGTAAGCATGGATATGAAACCTGAATAAACAACAGAAAGCTAAAAGCCGACAACTATTTTCCCAGAGATTTATAATAAGTGAGTTCAGTTTTGCTTGTTTGGGCCAAAGATGGAGCTATTCAGCTTTATTGAAACTTATAGGCAAGTGTGTTTTTCCGATTAAACGTCAGAAAACTAAAAACCAGCACCCACTTTCCCAGAGATATATGAAAAAATAGCTCAGTTCTCCCCATTTTGTTCCAGACACAGAGATATTCAACCAGACACAGAGATATTCAATTTAGTAAAACTTACATAATCAGAAAGTGTATTTTTCTCGATTAATCAGAGTAAAATTTTCTTTGAAAAGTTTGGGGAAGGGCAGTCTCTAAAAATTCTGTAACATGCCTACTTGGAAAACGCTAAAAATGAATTTAAACCAATTATTATTTATTTAATTTGGCCCCTTTCAGTCTTCACTATGATGCCATCCACTTTGATTGACAAACTCGTCAACAAGAATTTCACTGAAGTTTCTGTTAAATCTAAGTCAAACTGTAGATTATTGACATGCTTTAGAAGATAGATGGTTTCATGGGAGACTTTGGTAATGTACCCTTTGTCTTTGAGACGGGCAGACGGCACTGAGGCTCGCAAAATGATTTTTAAGGTACTATATTGCCTTAAGACTCTAAATGAACAGTCCTACTCGTTGGCTACAAGAGAAAAATTGTACGTCATCCCTGAAATTGCTTTCTATATGAAAAATATAGAAGTGCTTTTTGATTGGTTGCTTTCAAAGAAACATTAGCCAATAGAAAAACACTAGTCTTAGCGACAAGTGGTGGGAGAACATAACAGCTTATACCTTATATGAATTCTAAAGACAAGTCAGTTCAACAGTTGTTATGACATAGAATTGGAATACAGACTGCTCTCAAAGGACTGCGAGCGGACTAAGTATTTTGGCATTGTGAGTACTTTTTTCTTCAATACATTTTTATTTTTTAGATTAATTTAGTTTTAATGTAGTTTAAAAGTCAAGAAGCTCTTGACTTTCTTGACTTTTAGTCAAGAAAAAAAAGTCAAATGTAGCTCTTGACCACAGTCAAGAGCTGCATTTTGATAATCAGAACAATTCAGGCCTCCATTTGAGCAAAACACAGTAGAGACATAACCTATCAAAAAGTAAACAAATTTAGGAAAGCCGAATAAAGTATTTTCTCAAACTAGTTAAAAATAAAGATATTACAGCCTTGTCCCTGGTAAACTTACGGCTCTTGATGTCTCCCCCATCACCCCAAAATATGGTAACAGAAATGGCTTCTCTATGGTAACAGAAAACTAATCTTGTTTAGAGTTCTCAAGTGTGTCAGTAAAACACATATAGTTGCGTAATGCGTAATGTATCAAACAGCTCGTGGTAACTAACTGTAGTAAGGAGCGACCCGGCTCAATAGTAAACGAAACTCTAAAAAACGGAATTTTGATGCTAAAAGATAATCAAAAAAATCGAATTTTCATGCTGATTCTAAATATATAAGCTTCATTAACTTTAGTCTTTGTCATCAAAAGTTACGAGCCTGAGAAAATTTGCTTTATTTTGGAAAATAGGGGGAAACATCCCGTAAAAGTCATAGAATCTTAACGCCATCACTAAATCACACCATCGTATTTGGCGTATCAGAGAACCCTATAGCAAAAATTTCAAGCTCCTATCTACAAAAATGTGGAATTTTGTATTTTTTTTGCCAGAAGACAAATCACGGGTGCGTGTTTATTTGTTTGTTTGTTTGTTGTTTTTTTCCAAGGGGTCATCGTAGCAACCAAGTGGTCCTATAGTGTCGCAAGAGGGCTCATTCTAACGGAAATAAAAAGTTCTAGTGCCCTTTTTAAGTGTGACCAAAAAATTGGAGAACACCTAGGCCCCCTCCCATGCTCATTTTTCCCCCAAAGTCAACGGATCAAAATTTTGAGATAGCCATTTTGTTTCGAATAGTCGAAAACCATAATAACTATGTCTTTGGGAATGACTTACTCCCCCACAATCCCTGGGGGGGCTGCAAGTTACAAACTTTGACCAGTGTTTACATATAGTAATGGTTATTGGGAAGTGTACAGACGTTTTCAGGGTGATTTTTTTGGCTTGGGGGTGGGGTTGAGGGGAGGGGGTTATGTGGGAGGATCTTTCCTTGGAGGAATCTGTCATGGGGGAAGAAAAATTCAATGAAAAGGACGCAGGATTTTCTAGCATTACTATAAAAAAAACAATGAAAAAATAAACATGAAAACGTTTTTTCAATTGAAAGTAAGGAGTAGCATTGAAACTTAAAACGAACACAGATTATTACGCATATGAGGGGTTCTCTCAAAATCGTCTGATCAAAACTAAGAGAAAGCCATTTAGCCAAAAAAAAAGAAATAATATACAAATTTCATTTTAATAATTTATGTGCGGAGAGCCAAAATCGAACATGCATAAGTTCAAAAACGTTCAGAAATTAAATAAAAAACTAGTTTTTTTTTTAACTGAAAGTAAGGAGCGACATTAAAACTTAAAACGAACAGAAATTACTCCTTATATGAAATGGGTTGTCCCCTCCGCAATCCCTCGCTCTTTACGCTAAAGTTTGACTCTTTGCCACAATTCTACTTTTTAAAACAATTAAAAGCTTTAGCGTAAAGAGAGAGGGATTGCTGAGGGGACAACCCATTTCATATAAGGAGTAATTTCTGTTCGTTTTAAGTTTTAATGTCGCTCCTTACTTTCAGTTAAAAAAAACTATTTTTTTTATTTAATATTCTTAAGGATTTGACAAGTTTATCATTCTGGTTCGTATCAAAAAAAAAAAAAAAAAAAAAAAAATCAGCAAGAGTGGTCGACTCTTTATGAGATGGCCAAAGCAGATTCTTTGTACAGGGTGTTATGAGGGAAGTTCTTTTAATAGTCTGCCAGCCTCACGCAGGTTTAGTATATGCATTAGTTTTGTTAATTCCACGTTAATTTGATTATCAAGTAGGGTGCCAGTGTATGTGCCAAGGGTGCCAATGCACGAAAATTCAGGGGATAAGGTAAAGACTTTCTGTCATTTTTCAGAATTGAAATAAATTTTTTTCAAAATCTGAGGAGGGATCAATTTTTGTTTTTGATTTTTTAATAGTTTTTTCCAAAATCTAGGGGGGGGGGGGGGAAAATGAAATGTACACTGAATAACTCGACTGAACCTTAAACCTCAGTGAATATACAACACTGAATTTTAAAGTGCTCTTCTTAAGAAAGAGTGAACCTCTCAACAAAATTTTGTCTGAGAAATTCCCAGGAAATAATTTGAAATGTAAGCCTGAACATAATTTTTGAAGTAAGAAACGGTATCCATTCCAGGGAAAACATATTTTTGATCCTTACTAATATTTATACATAGGCAAACATGCAGGGTCTCCTAGGGGAAGGGGGTTTAAGTTAGAAAACTCACAAAAAATAGAGAAACTATATGCATTATGTAGAATATTGAAGAAGGTTTTTTTTTTGTTTTTGGTATTGTTTTTAACCCTGAGGCTCTGGATTGCACCTCATGTTCATGCCTTGTTCTGTCTCATCCTTTCCATTACTATTATGTTTTTTTTCCATATGGACTCTGTTGACTGGCCCATAACGTTTTACAAGGATTTAAATTATACCACCAGTTTGGTTACCAAAAAGGTATCAGACGGGAGCATGCCCTTTTTGCTTTACTGAATGTTCTTGCTGATGCAGAAAGAAGTAGATCCCATATTATCCTTTGTGCTTTAGATGTTCCTCGTGCTTTCGACTCTTGTATTTTTTCCCAAGTTTTATTTGAAGCGTATAAAAGAGGGGTAAATTTTTATATAGTGAAGTTCCTTCTGTATATGTACCATCACCTTAAGGCGAAGTTAAAGGGGGGATCTTCCCTTTTTAATATTTTGAAAGGAGTCCATCAAGGTGGCCTTACCTCACCTTCTTTATTCAATAACTCTGTTTTAAATGCCCAAAATTCTGTTAATTTTAGTTGTATTCACCGTGGATTTAACTTGTCTTTAATAACTTTTGCAGATGACGTTTTGAATCTAAGCCGTACTTTTAGTGGATGTGAAAACGCGTTTAATCAGCTTTATAATGAATATAAAAATATTGGGCTTTCTTTCAATGTTGATAAAACTGCTATTGTAGCTTTCAATTTTAAAGAGACAAATGGCCCTATTTTTTTATCTTTAGCTAATGTTCATGTCACCCTTTCTCAAAAATTAGTTTACCTTGGAATGCCTATTGGAAAAAATATGAAAGAAACTGTGAATTTATCCCTTGAACTTTTGAAGAAAAAACTGAGAATTGCTTATGCTTCAATTGCATCTAATATTAAACATATTGATAAATTAAATCTTGCGAAAATTTATAATAGCCTAGTTGTACCTCATCTCCTTTCTCTTTGTCCGGTTTGGCAGTTTTTTAGTGAACCTCAGAAACTATCTGTTCGTAGAGTATATTTTCGTTATGCTAAATTCCTTCTAAGTTACCCTCCTTGGACTAGAAATAGTTACTTAGTGAACAAATTCCGCCTAGTTTCTCCTACATCTATTATTGATAAAAGTCTTCATGATTTTCGTTCTTCTATGTCGATAGTGTCTCACCCATAGTCAGCATTACTTATTTAATTGTTTTATTGTGTTGATTTGTATTTATTTGTACCTTTTTTTTTCTCTTATTACTCCATCTTAAGGGTGTTCTGTCCTCTTTTTGTAGATGGGTTATAAATAAATTGAATTGAATTGAATATATTAGATAAAGAAACAAGTTTTATCAACTGAAAAGACAAAGGAGCAGCATTAAAACTTCAAAGGAGCAGTTGTATATGTTAAGGGGACTGTCTCCTCCTCCACCCATTGTCACTGGACCTGTCAACTATGCTAAGCAAAATAGCTATCTCTCCGTCGAACGTCTTTTCGGGAAAAGGGACGTGAGAAGGGGGCTAGCCTCGAATTTTTGTCCTTCAAATAGGGCACTTCAAGTTTTATTTCCTGTCAAATAGTCCTTTTCCAATCTTATATGATGAGTGGTTCGAAACAATAACCCCTGGAAAGACATAGAACAAATAAAGACGCATCCGTGATCTTTCCAGCAAAAAAAAATCCAGATTTTTGTTAGATAGGAGCTTGAAACCTCTAAAGAAGGATTCTCTGATATGCTAATTCTGATTGTGTAATTATCATTAAGATCAATTAGAAGTGGTTTCCTCTTTTTTCGCAAATCAGGTAATGTTTCATAGTCTGTTAGGTTTTGACGAGTAACGTTTAACTTAATGAATTTGATATATGGAATTGGTATAAAAATCAAATTTTTCTGTTGCATCAGTTGTTATCAATTTTTTTTTTAAGTTTCAGCTACTGTTGGGCCCTGTCACTTCTTCCTAAAAGTTCGTTTGCATAAACTGTTTGACGCACCGAAATAACTTTCTAATGATATCCCAGGTTGGGAACTAAGAACAATCTTTTTTAGTTATAACCGAAAACCCTGATAGTTTCCTATTTTTAATAAGATATTGGAACAAAGATATAACAAGATACAACAAATGGAACAAAGATATAACAATGGCATTGTTATACTATAAGAAAAAAAACTAATGTCAGAAAAAAACTACGAAAACATGGTCTAACTTTTTTAAATGTGTCCTGAAAACTTAAAATAGAATAGTTAAGGAGGATACAAGAGGGAATAGTTAAGGGACACAGGCGACAGCAAATTCTTTCTTCAGTTAATCTGTAACTGTAACAATCCCTATTATTCGTTATTTAAAAAAGAATGAAGACACTGTTTCTAGTGAAGAAGATATATGATAGCCTCATTAATCATCAGTAGCGTCGAAAGTTAATAGGAATGATACTTTTTCGTAACGGCGTCATCGTATCAGAAGGTAATAGCTTCAAAACGAATATTTTCCTGATGATCCCACTTTTGCCACTCAATTAGACAGGTCTTCTGGGAAACTGGTTGATTTCTAAGAGAAAGTATATAAGCGACTATTAAGATTATTGAAGAGTTTTGAGAGTAAACTGATCGAAACAAATTTTCATGGAATGATAGACATGTTCATTTTGAAAAGAATGAAGGATTTGTTCATATGGAGTAATTTACATAGGCTTGTTCTTATGGAATTTGAACAAACTTAACAAGACATAAATTGAACATTCTCTTTCTCTCTCCTTTTTTCTTTCTCTTTCCCTCACTCTATTTGTCTTTATCTTGTGAGATTCAGAGAACCAGCAATGATAATAATTAAATCCTTAGTCTTGGCAATTATATATTTTACCTTGTGAAATGGTTGAAAATTAATGACAGCATCACGGAGAATAGTTTGCTTAGGGATGATCTACATGGCAACAAATCATTGGATGAATCTATTAAATAGTTTTAATTTAAATAATGTTTTCCAAAAAAGATATTTTTCAAAGAAAAGCAAAAAGCCACATTAAAACATTTGAAGAGTAAAAATAAAATACAAAAATAATTTAAACTTAAAAAGAACAGAAAATTACTATCAATAATAAATGGAGCCTAAAACGAAAAGATATTAAATAAATGATTACATACAGCAGATAATTCTATAGATGAGTAAATGATTCCAAATAAGAACAGAATTAAAACCATTAATCCATCCAAACATAAGCGAATAAAATCACCGGAATTAACTGGATTAGGGTAACCACCCACTAAACCTACCAGAAGTCATAGAGTCAGGTCATTTAAAAGTCATAGAGTCAGCCCACTAAAAGTCATAGAGTAAGAGTCAGTCAGAGTCATTTAAAAGTCATAGAATCAGCCTATTAAAAGTCATAGTCAGTCAGAGTAATATAAAAGTCATAGAGTCAGCCTATTAAAAGTCATAGAGTAAGAGTCAGTCGGAGTCATTTAAAATTCATAGAGTAAGCCTATTAAAAGTGCCTTTCATTTGTCTTTACATTCCTCTCCCCAGCTAAAACATTTGAGGTCCACTTAACCCATAAGACTCCCTGAAAGTTTCAACTTGATTTACATACACCATTAGGATAAGTTTCATTTTGCAGATACGCCATTTTGATAACCTGGATTGCACATAGTGGCTTTTGATTTAGTTTATTTTTGTCCTCAGTATTCCCTGAGAGTTTCAACTTAATAGCCTTATCCGTTCAAGATATGTTGCGAAGACGTAGTTTTGACAACCTGAATGCATATAGTGTCTTCTGATGACGTCTGCCGTCCTCCTCAGCTTTCCCTGAAAGTTTCAACTGAATATCATTAACCGTTCCCAATGTGTAGCAGATTTTTTTATGACAACTTGGATACAAATTGTACCTTTGAATTTGGTTTAGCATCCTCCTCAATATTCGCACAAGGTTTCAAGTTATTACCCATAGCCGCAAGTTAATACCCTCCTGAGATATTACAAATGCAAAATTTTACAACCCGGATGCACACACTGTCTTTTGATTTAACTTAAAATACCCTCAACATTCTATATTAGTTTAAACCTATTACCTTTAGCCATTACATTTCAAATAAATGCGAATATCTTTAACCACTCCTGACCTTGTTCTACCACTCTATACGCGGTCCTGCCATAAATATTGATGCAAAGTTTAACTAAAAAAAAAAAAAAAAAAAAAAAAAAAAAAAAAAAAAAAAAAAAAAAAAAAAAAAAAAAGAACTCGCCATTTGCCTGAACACACTAACGAAGTCTATTAGGCTATTCTGTTAAGACGGCATATTGATCAAAACTGTCCGCTTACTGCTTCTACCAGTGCTTCTATGAATCCAGATTATGGCGATGTCTTGTACAGACCATGACCACTAAAACTGATCACAATTTGTAGTCAAGTTGATTAAGGTAAAGGCTGGCTGATAGCCAACGAGCACTACTAATAAATGGGGAGTGCCCAATCATGACGTAACTTCTTTACATTTTTTAAAAGGGCGCTAAAACGGCGGCGAGAAATTATCAGCAGGATATACTAACATATATACTGGAGCTCCTAGACCAAACTATGTCTCAAGATAGACCATGGATATTCCAACAGGACTCTGAACCTGCACATATGGCCAAAACCAATCAATAGTGGCATAAAAATCATGTACCCAAATTTATTAGTAGTGATCATTGGTCGTCAGCCAGCCCAGACCTTAATCCACTTGACTACAAATTTTAGTCCGTTTTAGAAGACACACCCTTTTGACAATCTGAATGCACATAATGTCTCTTGATTTAATTCAGAATCAACCACCAACATTCCCTCGAAGTTTGAATTTATTAGACACCTGTCCTGAAGAAGAGGAACAATCCCAGCCAGTGCTCTTCTCACCGTCCCATAGCTGTGGCACCAGTATTGTGTAAAACATTCGAGCTGCTTAATTAGCATAATTAATCGAGTTCGTGGAACGCCTGATTCGCAGTTTGATCTCAAAAACTTACAAGTAGGGAGCATGTGCACCGTTTAATATGCAATATTCTTATAGAGTGCGATAAACTTAAAGAAAAATTATTTGCTGCTAGTCACGATGTGCGTCAGGCTTTTTTCTCGCGTATCCATAGCCAATTAATTCTTAGTCCTTCGAAACGTGGCCTTGATAAGTCGACCATTACACCACTCCGAAACATATATAGTAAATTGAAGGTCTTTGTCAAGGCTCCCAAGCAAAGTGGCCCCGTTACTTCGACTACTATTATTCCTGTGAAAAAAGGAATTAGACAGGGAGCAATATCCTCCCCACCTCTGTATTTTACCCACCTTTGTATAACACAGGCAGTTTTTCGTACATGTTTTACTTTTGGAGGTTTGGACATTTTTGATTGGAGCAGGACTAGAGTTTTGACTGAAAAAGAACTGTATCTTTTTGTGATTCTTATTCAGCAATAAGTCTTTCTTTAAACGAATCAAAGAGTGAAGTAGTGTCTTTTAATTTGAATTACCGGGATGGTGCTCCAGATGTGCAGCTTGGAGCCTATAGCATTAAACCAGTATCTAGCCTTATGTATCTCGGACTCCCAATAGGTAACAATGTGAAGTCAAGACGGCACTTATTAGTAGATCAATTTAATACAAAAACTATAAAGGGCTATGGAATGCTCGTTGCAAGTAAGGCTCTATATAATCGCCATATTAGAGCCCGTCTTTTCATGACAATGGTTCTGTCCCATGTGATAGCTCTGATACCCTTTTGGGACCTTCTTTCAACTGCTGATGCAAAATCAATTACTGCAACTTAGTTTCGGTTTTGCAAATGTATTCTTTCTCACCATGGACCAGCAATCACTGGTTAATAGCGAAATAAAAAACTGTTGATCCTTTCGTCACTGTTGAGGACCGAATCATTAGGTTTAGACGGGATTTAGATCCAAACAATACATATTTCCATACATTTGTATAAGTGTTAAAAAATTATCTATTGTTTTTCTCTTGTAAGTGTTTTTTCTTTTACTTTCTTTCTTTTTCTTTTTATTTACTCCGCTTGTGACGCTTGTTTTTAAAGTGGGAAATAAAATTTATACATATATATATATATATATATATATATATATATATATATATATATATATATATATATATATATATATATATATATATATATATATATATATATATATATTGTATTGGATTATTTTCAAAGAGCATCGGAGTTAGCAAGTTAAACCACTAACTACAAAAACCTCCGGTCTTCTTCGGTACCAAATTAGCAAACTGAATCCTTAATTTAGGTTCCAAAGGTTACCCAAGAACGTTATAAGATACTTTGATTTATTGTAAATATTCAGTCTATGTTAATCTACAAGATGTAAGTCACCTAATCAACACTGTCATCAAATGTACAGTCGAATGACAATGGAATGACAAACGATTCGAATGACAATCGAATGACTGTCTTTGTTCATAAGTAGTCGCGTTGCTCATAAAAGTATAGTCTGTATCTATTACTTATTTTTATAGTGCCAAAACCTCTGGACAGTATTTATCTATATTCGTTACTTTTTTTCTAGGAAAAAAATTAACAATTTTGTCCTTTTTTCAGAAAATGCAGGGATCAAGTTCAATAGCAATTTGCTGTAAATCAGTCGTCCTATTTATTTGGTGGCTAAGTTCTGCGTCTGGTGAAATAAACGAAATTGACAAGGAAAGATCAGATATTAGGGAAACCAATCAGATAGAAGAACCTGACTATGACTACCCTCTTGGTGAAAACGAATCAGCTGAATATCTAGAAAATTCTTCAATTGAGGGTAGGAAATTCTTAAGGAAGAATGCCTTGAGCTTATATGCAAGATGGAAGAATATTATGAGCTTACTGAAAAAGGCAAAGCCCAGCCCAGGTCAGAGCCATGACAATGGCAGACCTTTGCTTTTTTTCCTTACAAACTGCATACTCCTTAAAACTATAAGGAGGATATAACTAAGCTTTTCTTTCAAATTTCTTTTCACTATTAGGAAGGTTTATTAGGAAGAAGCTACAATAGGAAGATATAGATAATATATATTATCTGTTAAATGCAAAGACGATCCTAAATGAGGTTTTCTTGTAGGCATTCAGACTCTGAAGCTAGACATGTTTCAGACTATTCAATTTCTGATGTTGCTAATAATTTAAGGAAAAAATTGTTTAATCAATTTAAAAAAAATTTAATTTTAAAATAAATTCTATTTTAGTTTCTTGATTCCCCCAACTCATTATTTTCTTTAGCATTGTTTTGGGCACTTGGACCAAATGATATCAAGTAATGATAAATTTTTTATCCTTAAAATGTCACCTAAGTATCCTAAGCTTTCTTATTTTTGAACAACTTAAAAGTGTGGCGTGTTCAAACTGATTCAGGCGCCATGTTCAATACAATTTGACTTGCCATTACAGGATTGAAATTTGACCTTTTACAAGAAAAAGAAGGAATTTGAATATGAATTTATTGTTTTACAAAGATTATAATCATTTTGATTAGAGTTAAAAGACAGAAGAAAACTTAGGGTATGGGGGGGGTCACCATGAAGCTGAGAAAAGATAAAAAAATGCACAAGAGCTAATAAAGAGTGACCAGAGATTAAGTTAAGGGATAACTCTTGAACAATTAGTTTCCTGAATAAGGTTTCTAGCTTTGTTACAAACCATAGAAAGCGATCATAAAAAAAAGAATGAAAAGTCTACAAACATAATATTGAATAGTATGATACAACATTCTTCTTTTTTCTGTAGAAATTGAACTTATAACAGGTTAAAAGGTCCACCAATGAGATTACCTGACCTACTGATGTCACCTCCTTAGTGAGGAACGGAACAATCAATTTTAGTTAAGATTTTGTCTATATAACTTTCAATATTTTCATTCCCTTAAAATAAATTAAAGATAACTGCATTGTTCTTCTAAATAAGCTTTACTCCTTTTACATCATTAAATCATTTTTCTAATGAAAGTAAAGAGCAACGTTAAAAGTGACAACAAACAAGAATAATTCCATAGACGAGAAAAGCTACTTTTTACGCTAAAGTTTTACAGTGGATTACTGGAACAATTTATTATTGTGACAAATGTGGTCAGTGAGCGATTACTAGTGTCTTATTGACTAATAACATTTTAAAACATTATTTCTTAAATTTCATTTCAAATGTAAATTTTAAATTTCAAAGCAAATGTACATTAATGAGCTCATCCATTCTTGAAACATTATGAAAAATAAACATTTTTATTCCATTTTAATTGACCTTGCATTTGACTAGTCGTTCTTAAAACATAGGTGGTAAAAAACTATAAATAAGTGTAAATAGCGTAGGCCGAGGAGGGAGTAACTCCCGTCATATACCGAATAGTTTCTGGTTGTTTTAAGTGTCACTCTTTACTTTCATTTGAAAAGCAATCTTTTTTTTTAGTTTTAATTTATATTTGATTTTAAAGCACCATTCCCAGGGTTACCCTAAGAAAAAGTGCGGCTACCACCCTCACAAGTCCAATTCCTTACATCCGAGTTTAATTTTTGCAGAATGATGCTTTAAAAAAAGAGCTCATTTAGTGTATTTGCTTTTCAAAATACAGTATATTTCTTAATCCTGGACACTTTTTTGAGCCATTAGGTACCACCTCCTCCCCGTAAGAATCCAATGGGGGAAACTCTAATAGATGATTTACAATTCTAAAATACTCTATAACCGTTAGTCTTATTGGCAAACAAACTCTAATAAGAGTTTTTTTTTTATGGACGACATGTATGTTTATAGGCGAATGATATGCTGCCCGGTAGTAAGGCCTCTGAGACTAAGAGGCAGTATAAATACCCTCAGGCACATATTTTAGGCCAAATGCAAGAGTTAGGTGCATTCCTGTGTCACCCACAGTAAAATAAGCAAAGATACGGAAAAAGCATGATTTAAAATATGTGATTTATTTTTATATTCATATTTTATATGTGAATATGTGAAAAGATATGGACAAAAATGAAGAATTAGGACCCAATTTGATCATACCAACAGCCAATTGCGCCCTCTACTTTATGTTAATAAAATTTCAAAATTAAAAAGGATAACAAATATTATATTATTTATATGAAATTGTGCGGCCCTAAATTGTCTACATTAGGGACAAGTGTTCCCTCGATTCAAAAGATCGAAAAGCCTTAGTTAAGGTTTTTTTCTTACATGACATACGAGATAAGCACGTAAAGGTGATTAGTGTTATATGCAAAAGTTATACTGTCACGGTTAGGACACGAAAGAAGCTTAGTAATTGGCTCGATGTGGTGGAGTCAGAATATAGACAAGATGTGTCTTATCCCTGTTTTCATGGATTACTTTGCGGGATTTTCCCCCAAGGAACACAGCAAAGTCTATGCGAGGAGGCTGTATCAAACGCTTTAAGACACTCATTGATTTAGACTATGCAGATTATTTTTGTTTCCTAGGTTAAAGTTTTGGTAAAATTAATAAACTCTAAGGAAACAAATAAGTATAAAGAGATATTGCTCAACTAAATAGATATCTTCACTTGTCTAGGTAGTACTATTAGTAAAGTGAATTGATACAGTAAAACGCAAAGTGTAGAGGGACCAAGGTGCAGGGTATTTTTTTCAGTTGAAAAAAGTTTGAAAAAAACCCAGGAAGATTAGTTTTATGGCTAAGATACTACAACAGGAGCCGAAGATCCCCCCCCCTGGAAAATTTCTTCAAGAAGGTGGTACTTTCCTCATGAAATATTCTCCAACAAAACCATTGAGTAGTCACAGAGAATGTACCTCAAAATTTTGCTCAGATGTCACAAGGGGTAACGAAAGGGCCAAATATCAAAAATGATATTTGGAGAGACGCTAGTTGGTCTCTAATCACTTTAGACTTTTAAAAAAGAACTAAAATCCTCAGTTTAAGATTAAGTGAGTATTCTAAGAAGTTTTTAGATTACGAGAGTAGATGATAAGGAAGAGGCAGCCAACCTCCTATGCAGATCAAATTCTACAGGGTTTAATGACCTAATAAAAGGTTTATTCTTGATTTTCTTTTCTTTGATTTTTATTCTTTATTTATTTAAACTATTGCTTTCTTATCAAACAATTCATAGTTATGAACTGTAAGGAACAATTCGGCCCAATAGTTACCGTGACTCTAAGAAACGGAAATTTGGTAATAATGCATGCATTAAAAGAATCGGCTTTTTATCTTCTTTATAGATATATAAAATTAATTAAGCATAATGCTACCCATGAAAAACCATGAGCCTGAGAAAATCTACGTGATTTTCAAAAAAAGGGGGAAGCACCCTCAAAACACCAAAGAAATCTTAATGGAAATAAAACCATCAAAGTCAGCGTATCGGAGAACCCTGCTTTAAATCTGCTTCCATCTGCAAAATGTTGAATTTTGTATTTTTTTTTTATCAGAAGAAATGATCACAGATGCGTTTTATTTGCTTTTTTTGGGGATGATCATATCGAATCAGTGGTCTTAGAAGACTGGGAGAGCACCACATCAAATGGAATTAAAAATTACACAAGAATGGATGGTAACAAGCCCCCTCACAACCCCGTTTTTCCCCAAAGTCATCCGATCGCAGTTTTAAGATATTTTGTTCAATATAGGTTTAAAGTTTAATAACTATGCGTCTGGGAATTACATGACCCCCCCCCCCCCCGCAGCCTCTAGGGAAAGGGCTGTAAGTTTTAAGTTTATCCATTATCTACATATCATAGCTGTTACTGGAATGAACACAGACATTTTCGAGGAGGATTTTCTGTAGGGTTTGGGGATTGTTCCATGAGGGCAACTTTCCATGAGGAGGGAAGTTTCCAAGGCTGAATTTTTAAGGGAGATTTTACACGGGAGAGCTGCCTTCTTGCAAATCCCCTGTGTAAAATAGAAACTCAATTTTACAGGTGTAAATGTTCCGGGGGAGTCACACAAGGGAAATTTTTTAATAAGGGCTGGAACTCTCTGGAGAATATTTCGCTTGAGAAATACTCTCTGGAAGAATTTTCCGCTGGAGAAACTTTCCATTGGAGGGAGAGGGGATTTCAGGAAACATTTTCCACGGAGGTTGGAATTTTCGGCAGGAATTGAAATACGATCCGAAATTAGATTTTAAAAAAAGTTTTTTTTTGTTCAAATGAAAGCGGGCTAAGAAGAATTTTCTATAATTTTCTTCATCTACTAAAATAATACCCCAGTGAAAGTTTTTGCTGTTGCTATCCCTTCAAAGATTTGCTAGGATATCAGCAATTCTTTCAGTTATATGTACAGTCTGTATTGCTTTTACAATCTCTGGTCTTTTGCCTATCTCAACTGCAGCTCCAAGCTTTTTGAAAAGCTGCTGATGCTTTCCATACTTCATTCTGACCTGAAAATTGTATTTAGTATGATACTTATTGATATCACTATCTAGTAGGTCAAGTACTATTACAGATAAACATAAAAAATTAAGGACGAGGAAAAATATATTTTGTTTAACATTTTAAGCCGCAAAATACTACAACAGGAAGTGACAAACTTGCAAAATGCGATTCAGCAATGTAATTAGTTGGATAATTTTAGCTTAGCCTAGTATGGTAAACAAGTTTAAAATTCATTTTAAAATCCCCCCAAAAACCTAAAAAGATACTACCTAGATATTGTTGGCAGAAGTAAAGAATTGTCAATGAGCGTCCTTGATAAAATGAATGGATAATAGCAAATGCATAATGTACATATGACGGAAATATACGTTTGTATTCTAGTCGACTTCAACAACAGTAAATAACGCGAAAAATACGATTATATTTGGAAGTCAAATCTAAAAACAACATTGACATCAAACCAATATAAACCCTTGTCAGGTTGATTGACAGGAGTAAAGAATATTTTCTGTTCAGTACAGCAAAAATTACAATAATCATCTTCACATAATCAGCTGATAAAAGTATCAGTTAAAATGTATTAAATTCATGGGAAAAAGCTAAGCGATGACTGAACTAACTCAGTTCTGTACCCATGAATAGAGCTAGAAATGCTTATCGCAAATGCAGGCCTAAGAAGATGTTAGTTCTAGAATGCTCTATATGGAGCTTTCTTAAGTTACCCATATTTGTCGAGACGTCAATTGCGGCTTGTTGCTACGCACCATTCACGCTATTGGGGCATCTTTTTTCGTTAAAAAAAGGTAAAGAATACGGTATTAGACATTACAGTACCTACCGACTGTGCTGATCTCTGTTTTTTGGCCCTTCAGCTAGGAAGTGCAATGGGGGGTTAGGGGCCATTCATCCTGTGCTTTTTCACACCCTTCCTGTTTAACTGCCCAATATTTCACTAGGTACCCATTTAGAACTGGGTCGACTCTGGCTGAGCTTACAGAGTCACGCCACTGACCCCCGTCCTAAACTAAATAATTGGGTATACCAGGATTCGAACCCTTGTCCTCTCAGACAAAGGATCCTGAATGCAGCACACCAATCCATTCGGCCAGGACGGCTTTCATTTTTTTCTTGATCTGTATAAATTTCCACATTGGTACGGCTCGTTTCACTACTTTGAGACCTGATTAATAGGGATCGCCCTATTATTTCTCGCGATAGCTCCCGCTTTTCTTGGGTGCATCCTCCCATGAGGTCAAATGTCTTTTTGAGGGGCTACTGTAATCATAAATTTAGTTTCAGTGGTACCTTATGCTGGAAATGATGTATGTAATGACTGTGAGGTGGATTTGCTAAGTTCAACTTTACTTTGATACGATCTTATACCTTTCATTTCTTAATTCCCTTCTTAGTTGCCGGTATAATAATGAACCATATTTTATTCCTCAAAGAAGAGTAAAATCGTAAAAAAAAATTGAAACAGTGGGATCTTAAAATCTGTCATCAGCTATCATACTTCAGACAGGAAATTAAAACCTGCAGCACATTCTGATAAGTAAATAATAATTATTCCCTGTCAAAAGGTATCATGTGATGGCTTTAAATATATAATCTTACGTTAAAAGTTCTTTAAATTATATTAATCATTGTACTATTCATTTAGGAACAAGAGATAGCCTAGAGGTTGCATTGCTTTTTCTTTCGTTTCAGAGTACTTACCAAAAGTCTCGCATTCTATCAGACCAACAGATCTACCTTTGCAATGGGGCAAAAATTCAGAAAATGAAGACTATTTGGAATATAAATCTCTCCAGGAGAAAAGATATGTAAAACCTTTGAGATGGGGTAAAAGGTCAGAAAGTAAGTGAAGATTATATGATTTATTACAAGATTTATTGTATAGAAAAAAAGTAACAAAAATGAAAGGAGATAGAATTGAAGTGGCTAAAAAGAAAAGATACGTAAAACCTTTGAGATGGGATAAAAGGTGAGAAAGTAAGTGCACATTATGTGATACTAATCCAACGAGACTTATTCTATCGAAAAAAGAAACAAAAATGAAAGGAGATAGAATTGAAGTGGCTCTAAATGATCTCTAGAAAACAAGCAAAGCGGAATCTGGCTGTACTGTAATTTCTAAGATATGCCCAATCCTTAGTAGCCTGTAGCTTATAAATTTGAGCCCGAATAGATAACGTTACAATGATATGAAACTGAGGGTTAGAATTCGTTAAATAGCCGAATTAGGGAGAAGTTGGAGGGAGACAAAATATTACATATCTCTGAGTTAGAATGTGGCCTGTATAACCTATCTTTTCCAGCTCTCTTTGACCCTAGTGTTTGAAATTTTTTTTTTGAGCAACAGAAGTCTCCCTCTTTTGGTACCTTAAGGCTGATGGTGGTTCTAGTTTCTCTTGTACTCGGGGTAAAATATTGATTAGCACCCCCTCCCTGTCTCTCACAAGACTTTCAGGCCAAATTTTAACAGAATTTTCATTTATAAACGAAATTATTTTCAATTTATTAATTGACTAAAAACTATTTAATTTATTATTTAATTATTTAATTGTCACCAATTATTTTAAATTGATTATTTTACTTATTATTTAATTATTCTTTAATTTATTTTTGATTTATTAATTATTTAAGTATTTGTTAATTGCTTTCATTTATTATGCACCCTCTAACTCAACTGCGCCTTTTCGATTTATTATAATAAAAATGAAATTTTAAAAATGACAAAATGATTATAACTGTGAGATTATTTATTTGAAATTTTGCACCCCCTTAATTTTTTGTACCCAGAGAAAGTGCCCCCTTTGTCCCTCCCCTGAAACTTCCTCTGCTTTAGGCTGTTTTTCAACATGAACTTGAATCAAACTGAGGTCAGCACCTCAGTCTGGGCTTTGATTTCTCAACTTCCACAAAGTCAAAAGCTTAGACTATATTTAAAACTATATTTGCATTGACACTAGCTTTATTCGTGTGTTTCTGAATATCAATATACCTACTTCAGTTTATTAGTTATATTTTTCGTCCTATTTTCATATCATTCTTTAATCACTAAACAGAGAAAAAAAAAGACAGTTTTGAATGTTTTCAACCGAACAAAATTACTTTGACGATATTGCCCAAAAAATATCCACTAGCTTTCGTAAGAAACTGTAAGGTAGAAACGATATGCGTACAGTAACAAAAATTCTTAGAAAAAAAAATTCTAAGGGCAAAATAACATACAAAAAAGACTATTGTTCACATATATTTTACACAGATATCAAATACACATATGTAATTAAATTTGAAATCACCCCAAAGGTTCTGATCTTGAGAAAGTTGCGGAATGAAAGAAAAAAGGAGAAAGTATCCCCTGAAAGGTGGTGATATTAATAAAGAATACAGTATCATATTCAACATGTCTGTGAACTCCATTGCATGGGTTTCAAATCCTTTTTGTAAAAAAACTTAAAATTTTACATTTTTTCTCAAATGCATGTCAATCAAATTGAAGTAGCAGTCGTAAAATAACAGGAGAGAGTTTATTCGAAAGGACACAGCAGATTATGGTGCCCTTTCTGGTAACAAGAGAAAGCGTGCCAATTGCTGCCATTTTGTGGCACAAATCCAAATCCTTGGTCCAAAAAGAGACAACATGCTATCGATTGAACACTGAGATGTTTAGTTTGCTTAGAATTATTAACAAGAAATATAGTTTATTTATTTGATCATTCATGATGACTTGTTCTAATTAAATTAATTAATTAATAATTAATTAATTAAATTAATTAATTAAATTTTAATTAATTAAAAAAATATTTATTTTAAGCATCAATATTTCAGATCTCATTGCAGCAAAGCGTCGATTTCCACCATTTTCTGTCGCGTTTTGACCCAACCAGAGGCAAAAGACTCTCGAACAAAAATTCCGAGATAATCAACTTAGGTCTACCGGAATGCTATATCAATATACTTCCAATTTCAAAGGTCATTCTATCACATAGTGGGACATTTTTTTCTTAAACATATGAATAGCCCACACAAAATGGATGGTTAATACACAGGACGCAAATACAACACCACTAACGTTTATACAGTGGTTAATCACTGCACACTGGTTATTGGGGCAGCTTCAATGGTCAGTGGGTTCTTAGGAGGGTGGGCGCACCCTAACCCAATTATAGAATAAATCTTTATGCCCAATTTGTCCAAATGTTTACGTGTGGTTCTTTCAACCCATGTTGAGAAGGAATTCAAACTCTAGTTTCCAACCCACCTCTTCTTTGGGTGAAAATGTTTAGAGCTTCCCAAGTAAAATACAAAGCGTGATGACAATCGATGGGTATTGTAGGATAGCGTTTGTGTAAATTTATTTACATTCTTAAGATGCTCATTTATTAAATATCTTTTTTTATATTTCGTTTGTCGCAACTACTCCGCTGCTATTTTTTTTTAAATATAAATCATAACCTGTGCTTGGGTACACAAAGGTAGAAGAAGGTGTGAGGGTATTGTTCAAAAGCAATATTTTCTAACTAAGAATTACCGCAACTACTACCACTGAGAACTCACGCTAGCATCGAGCTGCCCGAGTCCAACACAGCTACGTAAAATCCTCCTGTTTTCCAAACAAATTCAAACATTCACTCTTTACCCCCTACCCTTTTAATTTCCTTTAAATTCTTCCTTATGGCCCCCTTTCACCTTATTAGGGAATAATCTACTTTTCGTTTAGCCCATAACAAATGGCAAAACAATTTAGCAAATCTTCTCCTTAAAATATAAACACAAGTCCCAAAGAGATAAATTTGCCATCAGGCCCCTCCTCAAAAATCCGAGACGATTTTCATTTTTGAAGTATTATTGTGCATAAGTTAATATCAAATATAACGGCCTGGGTCGGCTTAGGTAAGAACTCCCCTAATATTTTTGTTACACCGAACATGATGTTAAAAACGAACAGAAATTAAACAAAGAACGAGTTTTTCAAATTAAAGTGAATAGCAACAATAAAGCACAAAATAAATTGAACCTATCTTGTATATAAGAAGGGCTGCCACCCTTTCAGCCCCCTACTCTTTACGCTAAAACTTTTTTTCATCAGTCATTCTAGAATAAATGCTCCAATAAAGGAGTTATATAGTAAAAAGTATTTTTTCTCCTCAATGCCTTGAGAATGGAAAGATTTATCAATAGCATATGCTATAAACGATAAAACTTTTAGTTGATTTATTTTGGAATAAAACAAATACAATTGCCAACTGGCTATATCTTTTGCGCTCTTTATTACTTTCAGCTGTGTACTAGTAAAACACTAGCACAAGCAGTAAGGTTGAGAAATTGGCAGTCCTCGCCATGTATAAATAACAAGAACTTAGTAAAAAACATAAGAAACTTAATAAAAATACTAACTACAATAAAAAATATTTTTAATTTTTACGAGTCGGCCAAAATTTTCAGAAAGGGGTTTTAACCCCACACCTTCCCTTCCTGGATATGGCCATGCGTGAGACCAATTAAACTTTCTTTTGGGATTTTTTTGTGTGTGTTTAGTTTTGAAGCTTTAGTTTTAGTTTAGTTTGATTTAAAACCTAAAATCAAGGATAAAAATAGTGGAACTTAATGAATTTTGCTGTATAGAAATAACAGCTTACGGTAAGGGGCCACAAAAAAAAAATCTGCAGGAAAGGATGAATTTCACCTATTGTTGGCCTTACTGCTGTTCTGCAGTATTGTGGCATGGGATTTGACTGGCCAGAACGATTACGAGATACAAGATATACATTTATTAAAAAAAAAACACTATTACCAAAGAAAAGAAACTCGCCATTCGCCTGCCAAGAAAGGCAATAAGCTTGGAAGGGCAAGCGAGGTTATCACACTTAGTTAATTAAAACCACATTCGTATCACGCTAATCAACACAAAAGAAACTCAACTGATGAAGGAAGAAAGGCAAAAAGAGAAAGAAGAAAAGACAAGAAGAAGACAGAAAAAAATAACGGCAAAAAAATCAGGGAAATGCCTTGAATAGAATGACAACATGGAGTGGGCTTCACATTAGCCCATCATTCACGAGATAATGGAAACTTCTTTGCCCGTGACTCGAAGGCCGGAAGACTAGGCGCATTTTTCACACTCTCGGGCAATATATTCCAAACATGGGGATCATAATGCCGAATCACAGAAGATGCTAAACACATGAGTTAAGCTATCAGCTTTTCTTGTACTATGATCATGACGGTTTCTATTAAAAGTAAAAAGATTTTCAAAATCAGGGGTGAGCAGGCGATTCAAATATTTATACGAGAAAATCGTGACTTAGTAATCTCAAATTTGGGATACATCCATTAACTTATTCTTTTTAAAATGCTCATGAGCAGGAACCTCATCAGAATTTTACAGCTCTATTCTGAAGTTTTTGTACTCTTTTGAAACATGTTACAAATTACTTGCCCATATAGAGCAACCGTAGCTAATATATGGACAAAACATAGAAAAATAAATCATTTTTAGAATCTTTTTTGGGGCTAGATTTTTAATTTTTCACATCATCCCAAGACCTCTGCTTAATTTTTCAGTTATCGCACTTGAATGGTTTTTCAACGACAGGTTTTCATCAATTAAAAACTCCAAAGACTCCGTTGTTGCTACTCTTTTTATCAAATTTCCTTCAACCGTGATTTGATAATTTCGAGCACTTGACGAAAATCTAGAAAATATCATGAAAAAGGCTTTAGAAAAGTTTAGGGTTAACAGATTTTATTGAGAAAAAGTTAGAAATTCAGAGACAGCATTATGGATTTTATTGTGCAAAACATGAAGCGAAGGCGCATCTAGAAAGATCAAAGTGTCATCTGCAAGCAAGATGACACCATCCTCCGAACGGGTAATGCTTGCCTCCCTCCACTAGTGGCCACAATTCAGCCAAGAGAAAACTTAATTAATCGTTGAAAAATTACCATATCGATAATAATCGTTGATACAATGAAGAAGCATCTGCAGGGCGATAATAATATAACCCTCAAGAGTATAATCTAGAAACCTATTTTTTCACAGTAATTTAAAACATGACATATTGAAATACAAAGTTTAGCATAAAGCTCCAGTTTATTTTAGTGTAAAAAGTGGCAAATAGGTGGAAGATATTTAACGTCAGATGTTTGAAAAACATGTTTAATTCTTTACTTCTGAAAACTTTGCACCCAAAAGATTTTCGTACCGATGGGACGTTTCACACTAGCATTGGATTCACTGTCGGATTCACCATCGCAGGCTGATAATAAAGTAACCCTCAAGAGTATAATTTAGAAAACTAACTTTTCTTAATAGTTTAAAACATGAAATATTGAAATGCAAAGTTTAGCATAAAGCTATAGCTTATTTTAGTGTAAAAGGTGGCAAATAGATGTAAGACATTTAGCGTAAAATTTGAATTTGAAAAACACGTTTTATTCTTTTGGTCGTACCGATTTTGGCTGTGAAACTTTGCGCCCAAAATATTTTTGTACCGATGGGACTTTCCTCACCACCCTGGAATTCACTATCGGTTTTGAATAACAAAAAAAAAAATATTGTTTCAGCTATGTTGTTTGGTAATTGGGATTGGCGAAAAGAAAAGGTTGGTTCAATTTACCAATCCTTACACTGAAGAAAGTTTTGAAAAGAATTGGTAAATGGTTTTCAACTCGTGCTCTTTTTTACAATAAGCTTTACTGCCCTTTTAATTCTCTAGCCATATCTTTCTATTTTGCTTTCAATTCTTCATGATTCCGAAGTGTAGTTAATAGAGCCTTGCGCATATAACATTAGTTGCAGCAATATCAATGAAGTCTCCCCCCCCCAAAAAAAAAGCAAAACTGTTGTTAGAATGTAAGTCTTAGAGAATAATAAGGCTGCTGAAAAAGTACTGTTGTTTTAGTTATGTATAAAAAATAAAATAAAGAAAAAGAGACAAAGCTGCAATTAAAACAGCGAGAGGGAGAGAGGGAGAGAGAGAGAGAGAGAGAGAGAGAGAGAGAGAGAGAGAGAGAGAGAGAGAGAGAGAGAGAGGAGAGAGAGAGAGAGAGAGAGAGAGAGAGAGAGAGAGAGAGAGAGAGAGAGAGAGAGAGGAAAAGAGATATAGAAAGAGATAGAGAGAGAGAGAGAGGAAAAGAAATATAGAAAGAGATAGAGAGAGAGAGAGAGAGGAAAAGAGAGAGAGAAAGAGATTGTCTTATTTTTCTTGCCAATTTTTTTTGTGCCCCCTGAAAAAGGTAGACTCAAATATCTTAGTTTGAAACTAGTAGGCCTATAGGAAAAAATTTATTTTTAAAAATTTTGTTTTCATTTGAGAAAGACACTTGATAGTTTATACGTAAAAAACACTTCTTTGTTAATTCTTATTTTAGATCAAATTCGATTCGGTGGAAAAAGAGTAAAGCCTCTAAGGTGGGGGAAACGAGGCCGAGTCACTCCATTGCGCTGGGGTAAACGAATGGACGAAGAAACCGAAAACAATGGTTGGTTAAGACTAATGAGAAGCAACAAAAGAAGAGTACTCGGCGCACCATTGAGGTGGGGACGGTGAATTAATATAGGCCAAAGCTATGTTTTTTGAATACATCAAAGCTATTTATGTCCTTGTTAATGTTGGTGTTTTACTGTGATTATATTTTGACAAGAATAAAGGCGGGACTTAATGCATTTTGTAAATTTTGACTTTGGTTGTAGCCGTCCAAATCTCAAAGAATTTGTCAGTGTTTAAGGTATGTGCTCCCTCTGAAACAAGCAATTTTGAGAAAAGTCTGCAGATGTAACTTACAACTTAAAGACAAGGTGATTTCTTCATCGGGTTCAATAGTTACAAATCTATCCGTTCACCTAACCAGAATCACTATATTATGCATACTTTTTTTTAACAGGAGGACCTAAATTTGCTTAAAAATTGCAAAACTGCTCCCTTTCAATGATTTTCAACCTATTTTCAACGTATTTTTAATTTAAGAAATTATTTTGGCCAAACTTCAGAAATAAGCCATCCTGGCTGAGTGGTTGGTGCGCTGGCGAGGGAATTCTTTGTCCAAGGGGCACGGGTTCAATCCCAGTTGTGACCAGTTATTTAGTTTGGGACGGGAGACAGTGGCGTAACTCTGTAAGCTCAGTCAGAGTCGACCCAGCTCTAAATGGATACCTGGAGAAATCTGGGGAAGGTAAGCAGGAAGGGTGTGCAAAAGCACAGGATGGTTGGCCCCAAACCCCCCCCCCATTGCACTTCCTGGCTGAGGGGCCATGAAACGGAGATCAGCACTGCCGGTTTAGACCTTAAGGGTCTAGTGCCGTCTTACTAAAAAAAACTACTACTAAACTTAAAAAATATAGCTAGGTGGATGAATAGAACTGAATATCAAGTGATAGCTAAATGTTAGATCTTCATTTATGTATTGAAACTCCAAGAGAGCAGAAAAATAACCCAAGGCTTTCACAGGGAACATAAGCCTTAAATGGTCTTCGTGTTTTAATTTTCTTTGGTGGCATGCAATCATGGAACGTAATAATGTATTCATTCATTCTAGCGGAAGTGCTGTAAAGCAGAATAATTGTTTTAAAAAACCTACAGTGTAAGGGTAACGTTTGTTTTAGTTTAAATGTAAATAAAAGTTTTCTACATGGTAGTCATCCAGCCCGAACAAGCCCAGTAAAGTCACTCTGAATTGTCTAAAAGTATCTACATTATACCCAAGAATAGTAACATACCGTACGCGCTTTTGAAAGATTAAATAAGAAAAACAAGTTTTTTCAACTGAAAGTTAGGAGCAACATTGAAACTTAAAACAAAAAGAAATTATGGCGTACATGAGGGGGTTCACCCCCTTGTCAAAACCTTTCTCTTTATGCAAAACTTCGAAGTTAGTTCCAGTTCCTTAAAAATGACCCCTGTATCACAAAGGTCGTTTAATTAGAACAAATAGTTCTTTTTAAAGTAATAAAAAACTTAAGCGTAATTTCTGTTAGTTTTAAGTTTTTATATTAACGTTTAAGTTTTTAACATTAAGTTTTAAACATTTTACTGTATTTTTGAGAACCCATTTCCCACAACAGAAAAAAAGCTTGATCCCTAAGGATTCAAGGATAATAGACAAAAACACTCCTTACTTTCAGTTGAAAAAACCTGTTGTTTTTCTTTAAGTTTTTATCGTTTTTAAAATAATGATTGGAGATCCGACGCCCCCTTCATGGAAAATTCCCTTCTCCTATGAAAGGTTCCTCCATGGAAAGATCCTCTCATGTGACCGCCTCTCCCCGACCCCCCTCCAGACAATATCCCCCTGAAACTGTCTGTGTCCTAAAACTCGCATTCATTCAGTGCAGTCGCATTTCGCTAGCTCTGATAATTTGTGACGTGTGATTTGACCAGTCAAGAACTAATTGAATTTAAGCCGGATTAACTCTGTACCTGTTTGGAATAAATAACGAGTGAAATACTTTTGAACTTGTAATTGAAACTTGTTAGATAAATTTATAAACTTGTATATGGTTACGGCTTGAGGATTATTTATGGATTGTGGCTGTGAGTTAGTATTCAGCGCTACTATCATCTGAGTCGTGCATTGAAATATTCGGATTAGTTGCAAATCACTGGATTACTAGCCCCACTCAAAGATAAGTTATTATTTATTCTCATTGCATTCATTTAGCCAGTGTGGATCATTTCATAATTGTGCTTATTGAGAACTTCTCTGTGGATATACCTCTTTCACTTAATTGTTTTTGGACTGATGCCGAGCCGTGAGTGAAATTTGCTTATCATGGACAATTGGAATACCAGTACGCTTTATTATTGCCCAGTTTTGAATTTTGCTCAGCACAATCTCGATGGGGGGTTGGACCATCAATCTATTGTGAAATACGCTAGTGATTTTTTCCCGTATGAAGATGTTCTTGGAGCTAAGAAACTTTTATATAGCAATTGCTTCCCAGGTGAGCCTATACCTCGTCGTTCGGGATCCAGTGCTAAGAATAGTTCATTGTCGGACATTATCGCTACTCTTTCTTGCTGCTCTGCAGAAAATATTGATATTCCAGAGTTTGTGATCAAATCCCCCTCTGAAGTCCCTATTATTCCGGCGTCAGCTTATTCTATCCTTACCGCCAAAGTCAACCAGTGCCTTGATCAGTTAAAATCGCTTGCTCACCTCAATTGTCCAACAACGTCTATTAATAGTTCTTTGGTCTCAGATAGTAAGGGTACCAATCACAAACCCTCTTACGCCGTTGTTCTTAAATATCCGCCTCCAGAACTAAGTGACCCCGTTTCTCGCAAGGAAAAGCTTGATTCTTTCGCCGGACATGACGGTATTGTGTCGGTAAAGTCCGATCCGGTAAGGAAAAGATGGGTTGTTGTTACGCGGGATAAAGTTTCCGCCAATTCTCTTGCCGCATCTGCTGTTGCGAGCTATCCAAATATTCTTGCTAAAGTGATTGATCGCAAACCTCTTGGAGTAATTAGGGGACTTCTTGATAGTGTTTCTAGCAGTATACTCATCTCCGTTATTCCTGGTCTTGTTGAGGCCAGCCAGATCGGCTCTTCTCATACATTCCGTTTAGAGTTCCTTGATTCCGCTGCACTAAAATCTGCCATCGCTACAGGTCTGCGCTTGGGTTACGAGTCTTTTAAAATATCGGAATACAAAGAATTGCCCAGACGGTGTCTTAGATTCCAAAGTATCCATCATTCGCTAGCTCACTGCCCATGTGCCCTGAATGAGATGAAGTGCTCTAAATGTTCTGGATGCCATTCCAATACTAAAGAAAATTCTTGCTTAGAGGCTCCGAAATGTGCCAACTGCGGCGAAGCTCATGTTTCCTATAGTATGAATTGCCCAGTGATAAAACGCGCTCTGAACTCTGCTCCAAAATGAACCAAGCCACTATTTTAAGTTTTGCTTCTCTTAATATTAACGGCACAAAAGACAAAGCCTTGTTAATTAATGAATTATTAGTCCATGACATAGTGTTCTTGCAAGAACATCTTTTGACCAAATCAAACGTTTCTAGCCTGAAGCGATCTTCTGTCCACCATTTCTTTTCGCAAGAGGCCAAGAAAACTAGAGGCCGCCCTTCCGGTGGCCTAGCAATTTTTTTCCGTTCCCCATCAAAGCCCTCTGTGATTCATTGTGATGATAACATCTTAGCGATTCAATGTGACAGTACCGCCTTTATAAACGTTTACTTACCTTGCGATCGACGTTCTATAGCATCGTTCACATCTTTCGCTAAATGTTGCTCCAGTTTAAAGTCTCTACTCGAAAGTCTACGTTTGAAAGACCTAAATTGGGTTTTAGCTGGTGACCTTAACTATGACATTCTTGGTACCTCCGATAGATCAATCCTCTTGCTAGAATCCCTTCCTAGCATATATCACGTCGCAGTTAAGAGCCTCCCATTCACGTATATTCATAACAGAGGCTGTTCAAAATCGAACCTGGATCACGTGATCTCTTCCAGTTCCAGCTTAATATCATCGATTGTCAGGGTGGACGAAGAGAAGATTGACGACGATCACCTTATTCTTAGCTGTAATTTGTCCTGTGAGCTATCTGGCAAAATACTTTCGGCTCAGCCGAAGTGGCATACAAAGTTGAATTGGGATCGTGCTAATGTCCCACTATACCTTGCTACGCTAACTGCTTTACTCTCGACCATAAAAGTGCCATATCACCTGCTGCAAACGTCAGTTTCCTCGCCTTCAAGTACAATTGACCTAAATTTCTATTATTGTCAAATCGTCCATTGCCTTAAATCAGCTTCCAAAGCTGCAGTGCCTGTGGATAAAGTTAGGATTGGTACAAGAAAGCCTAATTGGAACGTTGATCCTGAAGTAAAACGTGCTAAGCAAAAAGCCAAATTTTGGCTACGTATGTGGATATCATGCGACCGACCATCTTCCGGAGCTGTTTTCTCTGTGAAACAAAAGTGTAAACTTGAATATAAGGCCAGTTTGAAGAGGGCACGCTTGAATGCATGGCCAGGCCCCACCGATAAGGCCTCCTGGAATAAGGTTATTAATAGTGAGAAATGTTCCCCATCTACCCTATCTTGTCTCCAGCTAGCTAATTTTGTTGATCATTATAAGCGTGTGTTCAGTGTATTTAATAGTTTTCTTCAGTCTTTTTATTATAAGTTGCTTAAACCGCTTTTACCATACCGTCTCCTGCAGGCTCATGTCCAGCCTGTAGCAATATCTGAAATTCGCCGGGCTTTAAGAAGAATTAAGCGTTCAAATAGCCTTGATGGTGACGGCCTTTCTTACCGATTTTTTGCTTATGATTGTCCTGCTCTACTTAACCATCTACAAATATTTTTCCAGTCTTGCTTAGCACAGTCGCTTGTTCCTGATAGTTTCCTTTGTGGCCGTGTAACGTCTATTCAAAAGCGAGGCAAGGACCCCACGTCATGTGTGAATTATCGTCCTATTACAGTATCGTGTTTCTTAAGTAAGTTGCTTGAACATTTGTTACTACCAGAAATTGAGTCGAATTGTGATTTTACGCCTTTTCAATTTGGTTTTCGGAAAAGTTTCGGTTGCTCCCATGCACATCATGTTTTAAGCCGACTCATGAAAGATGCCGTAAAAGCTAAAATGTCTTTATACTGTCTTACTGTTGATATTTCTGGAGCTTTCGACAATATTGTGCACTCTCAGGCTCTATTTTCCCTTGCGTCTTCAGGTGTTAATCCTTCCGTACTAAGTTTATTGTCTTCTTGGTATTCAAAGTCTAAAATTCAAGTTACCTGGAATGGCCAAATATCTGACCCGGTAAAAATTAATAAGGGAGTTCGGCAAGGTGCCGTATTGTCTCCTAGTATATTTAAATGCATGCTTGCATCGTGCCTGCGTCCCCTTAGAAGTTCTGTTTTTTACGGTAATACTGGTTTGTCTTCTATTGCATATGCAGATGACGTTCTTCTTGTTGCCCGGACTCGCCGTGGATTGCTTTCTAATTTTACTATATTAACCAATGAACTATCTAAGATTGGACTAGTTAATGCATCTAAATGCGAGTTTATTTGTTTTAATAGCCCTTATGCGGTCGCTCCATTCGTTACTGGGACTGCAGTTCTACCATGTTCTTCTTTAGTTAGTTGGCTTGGTCTGTGTTTCGGCCCAACACTTTCCGCTACCTGTTCATCCCTAGTGAATCAAGCCATGAAAAACCTACGCGTCGCTTACGGAAAAATATCCCCAAACAAAAGCCGTTACAACCGCAACGGTTTGTGCATGATTTATAACGCTTATTGCGCCCCTGTGCTTTTGTTTTTATCAGGCATAGCTCATCTGTTTCGTAAGAAAGATCGACATACTCTACGTACGGCTTATTTCAGATATTGCAAATTCCTCCTCTGGCTTCCTAGATGGCACCGAAACAAAAAAATAATTGCTCGATTTGGTTTAATATATGTGCCTTCTTGGATTCGGTCTTCCAGTGATGATTTATTTAAAAAGACTATCAACTTTATTCACGTTTATGACCCTCTGCAGCCTTTTTTCCATATTGATACTGGTTAATTAGTCCATGTTGTCTTTTGTTAGTTTGAATTTTGTTTTTCTTCGCTGTTTATTGTATTTGTTTTTGCTTATTTATTTATATTTATTTATAATACTCTGTACTTTGTGTGTTTTATACTTTATGGGTAATAAAGTATTCATTCATTCATTCATACTATATGTAAACAATGGGCAAAGTTCATAACTTTCAGCCCTTCACCCGGGGACTGTGGGGGATTAAGTCTTCTTAAACGACATAGTTATTAGATTTCTCGACTATGCTTAGCAAAATTTTTATCGGTTGACTTTGGGAAAAAATTAGCGTTGGAGGGGGCCTAGTTGCCCTTCAATTTTTTTGATCACTCAAAAAGGGCACTATAGCTTTCAGTTTCACTTCGAATGAGCCCTCTGACTATATTCTAGGACCACTGGGTAGATACGATAACCCCCTGGAAAAAAAGGAAAAAAACAAACTATAAATCTACACAACCGCCGGGGGAAGGTTAAAACAGCCTGATATTGGACGGCTGCAAGCCTCTAATTCTCAAACTAATTAATTAAAAAAACAAGTATTAAAGAAGGACAAAAAGATTCTCACTCAATTACCCCTTAATGCCAGAATATACATAAAAAAAGGCTAACAACAATAATAAGCCCCCTCCCACGCTCAATTTTTTCCCAAAGTCACCGGATAAAAATTCTGAAATAGCCATTTTATTCACCATAGTCGACAAACCTAATAACTATGTCTTTGGGGACGATTTACCCCCATAGTCCCCGTGGGAAGGGATGCAAGTTACAAACTTTGACCTGAGTTTACATATTGTAATGGTTACTGGGAAGTGTACGGACGTTTTCAGCGGGATTTTTTTTTGGTTTGGGAGGGAGAGTTGAGGTGGGGGGTTACGTGGGAGGATCTTTCCATGGAAAAAATTATCATGGGGGAAGAGACTTTCAATGAAGGGGACGCAGAAAAAATCCTGCGTCCCATGAGAAAAAATTCTCATGGGGGAAGAGACTTTCAATGAAGGGGACGCAGGATTTTTTAACATTATTAAAAAAAAACAATGAAAATATATATATGAAAAGTTTGTTTCTACTGAAAGTGAGGAGCAGCATTAAAACTTAAAACGAGCAGAAATTATTGCGCATATGAGGGGTTTACCTCCTCGTAATACCTCGCTCTTTACGCTAAAGTATTTTTAGTAATTTCAATTATTTATTCTACGGCCTTTGTGATTTAAGGGTCATTCTTAAGGAATTGGGACAGAATTTAAAGCTTTAATGTAAAGAGCGAGGTATCGACGAGGGGTGAACTCCCTCATATACGCAATAAAAACATACGGATATAGAAGTCCGCTACGTAAGTTAATTCGTAAATTACGTCTATGTTTTACTAATGAAAATGTTCGTAAAAAAATTAAAAGTTCTAGTTGCCTTTTTAAGTAATCAAAAAATTGGAGGGCAACCAGGCTTCCTCCCTCTCTCCTTTTTTCTCAAATTCTTCTGATTAAAACTATGAGAAAGCCATTTAGCAAAAAAAAAAAAATTATTATGCAAATTTCGTTTTAATTATTCATGTACGGAGAGCCAAAATCAAAACATGCATTAATTAAAAAACGTCCAGAAACTAAATAAAAAAAAACAAGTTTTTTTTAATGAAAGTAAGGAGCGATATTAAAACTTAAAACGAACAGAAATTACTCCGAATATGAAAGAGGCTTTTCCTCCTCAATGCTCCGCTCCAACTCCCCCCAATGTCAACAAATCTGGTCGGAATTTGTAATAAGAGCTCTGAGGCATGAATTCCTTCTAAATATCAAAGTTCGTTAAGATCCGGTCACCCGTTCTTAAGTTAAAAACACCTCAGTTTTTCTAGATTTTCAAAATTAACACCCCCCAGTTCCTCCAAAGAGAACGGATCCGTTCCAATTATGTCAATCACATATCTAGAATTTGTGCTTATTCTTCCCATTAAGTTTCATCCCGATCTCTCCACTCTAAGCGTTTTCCAAGATTTCTATTTCCCTCCTCCAACCCCCTGTGTCCTCGGATCCAATTCGATTCGAAAATAGAGCATCAGAAACAGAATATCCTTCAATATATCAAGTTTCATTAAGATCCGATCACCTATTCGTAAGATAGAAATACCGTAATTTTCACGTTTTCCAAGAATTCTGGTTTCCCCCTCCAACTCCCCCCAATGTCCCAGGATCTGGTCGAGATTATAAAAAAAGAGCTCTAAAGCACAAGATCCTTTTAAATATCAAATTTCATTAAGATCTGGTCACCCGTTCGTAAGTTACAAATACCACATTTTTCTAGATTACCCCCCCCCCCCAACTCCACTAAAGAGAGCAGATCCGGTCCGGTTATGTCAGTCACGTATCTTAGACTTGTTTTTATTCTTCCCATCCAGTTTCATCCTGATCTCTCCGCTTTAAGTATTTTCTGAGATTCCCAGTCCCCCCCCCCCCACCCAACTGCCCCCTACCCCAGTGACGCTGGATCCAGTTGAGGTTTAAAATAAGAGATCTGAGTTACGATCCGATCACTCCTTCGTAAGTTAAAAATACGTCATTTTTCTAATTTTTTAGAATTACCCCCCCCCCCCCCCCAATAAAGCAGATCCGTTCCAATTATGTCAATCACGTTTCTAAGACTTCTGCTTATTTTTCCCACCAAGTTTCATCCCTATCCCTCCACTCTAAGCGTTTTCCACGATTTTAGATCCTCCCCCCAAACTCCCACCAATGTCACCAGATCCGGTCTGTATTTAAAATTAAAGCTTTGAGACAGGATATCCTTCTAAATACCAAATTTCGTTGATATCCGATCAGCCGCTCATAAGTTAAAAATACCTCAGTTTTCCTAATTTTTCAGAATCAACCCCCCCCCCAGCTGCCCCAAGGACAGCAGATCCGTCCCGGTTATGTCAATAATGCATCTAGGACTTGTGCTTATTTTTCCCACCAAGTTTCATTCCGATCCCTCCACTTCTAAGTGTTTTCCAAGATTTTAAGTTTCCCCCCTCCCAACTCCCCCCAATGTCACCAGATCCGGTCGGAATTTAAAATAAAAGCTCTGAGACACGATATTCTTCCAAAAATCAAATCTCATTAAGATCTGACCAACCGTTCGTAAGTTAAAAATACTTCATTTTTTCTATTTTTTCCGAATTAACCAACCCCCCACTCCCCCCCCCCCCCAGATGGTCGAATTGGGAAAACGACTATTTCTAATTTAATCTGGTCCGGTCCCTGACACGCCTGCCAAATTTCATCGTCCTAGCTTACCTGGAAGTACCTAAAGTAGCAAAACCGGGAACGACAGACAGACCGACAGAATTTGCGATTGCTATGGCACTTGGTTAATACCAAGTACCATAAAAACTATAGAAGTATAAATTCACGAATTTTTAGTATGGTTTTTATACATGCAGTATATAAAAGCTAATACTGGACTACATTTTCTTCGAGGCAATGCATGTGGTTTTGAATGGCTCACGGATTGCCATATTACATGGTATCCATCCATTATTTTGGGTAATAACACTTCCAAATAATTTTATCTTTTAAAACTTCGTCGGGAATTGAATTTGAAAGTCTGTTGTTCTTGGCTTTGCCTTGGATACTCGCTCTAAGATACTAAATAAAAAAAAAACTGAAAGAAAGGAGTAATATTAAAACTAAAAACGAACACAAATTATTCCGTATATGAAGAGGTTACCCCCTTCCTCAATACCTTGACCTTTACGATAAAGTTTTTAGCACATTAAAAAAAATACCTATTGTAATTACACGGCCCTTGTGTTTCAGTAGTCGTTTCTAAAAAATTGGGACAAGAGTCAAACTTTAGCGTAAAGAGCAAAGTATTGAGAAGAGGGGCAACCTCTTCATATACGGAACAATTTCTGTTCGCTTTGAGTTTCAATGTTGCTCCTTAATTTCTAATTTTTTTTAAACTTGATCTTCTTTATCTAATTTCTGATCATTTTTCAAATAAGGCTGGTAAATCTCGATTACCGTCTATGAAAAATTTCCCTCTCTCTCAAGGGAAAATCCTCCGTAAAATACACCCCCTCCCCTTCTACAAATTCCCTCCAGACAATTTCATCCTTGCTAAAAATTCCGTCAAATTTCTTGTGGACGATTCATCCAGAAAAATTCACATTAGTACACTTTCATTTGAAAAATACATTAATTTTTAATTGTTTTCTTGGTCAGTCCAAAAATACCCCTTCCGTGGAAATCTTTTCTCCCAGAAATCAGAACACGCTGAAAACACCTCGGATAATTCTCCGTATTATATCCACATACGAAATTCAGTTGGCAAAAAGGATGGAAGACAATCAGAATTTTGTATAGGAATTCTGTCAAATTCCCCAGTGTAAAATTTCCCCTGAAAATTTCTCTCGCCACGGAAGATTCTTTCTATGGAACACGACTCCAAGCTGAAAATCTTCCCCCGAAAAATGTCTGTATACTTCCGAATACAAATATTATACGTAAACAATGGGCAAATTTCTCAGCTTAGAGTCCTCTCCCTACAAACAGTGGTTGGTCATTTTATCCCTAAAGACATTGGGTATTTATGTATTATAGCGACACCACTCAAGAAGTGAAGTTAGATGAAATATACCAAAATATTATGAAAATATAACACTTTATTAACAAAATTATGGAAACTACAGAAGAAAATTATGGAAAGCAATGGAATTTTACTATCAGCAAACCACGTGTCGACACGCAAACCGACTTTTTTCCTGCATGGCCTAGTTGTACACTTCCAAAAAGGATCTTTATCGAAAGAGTATAAAGTCATGCTGTGTCCAATGACGCACTATTATGTTTTGGGCAACACCCCCTTATCCTGGAAAAGTCTAGTTGTGTCTTCTTCAGTCCTTGGCGAATCCCAAATCTTCACTTTAACATCCACGGTCAGACACTATTCTGTATCAGTACACACCGCAAACTAGACGAATTTCACTCATGGTCAGAGAAACCGGTTCTACTCGGATCAAGAACTTGAGTGGGGTCGTAATAATACAGAAGTACCAAACAGTTATTGGATCTTTCAACTATGCTGAACAAAATGACTATCTCAAAATTTTGATCAGATTATTTTGGGGAAAAAAGGGTCGTGGAATGAGGGATAGTCGCCCTTCAATCTTTTTGGTTACTTAGAAAGGGCACTAGAACTTCTAATTTCCATTCGAATGCACATTTTCCCTTCTAGGACCATTATTTCGATACGATCACCCCTGAAAAAAAAAAAAACACAACAAACAAATGAACACGCACCCGTGATCTTTCTTCTGGCAAAAATGGAAATTATATGAGAGGTTGGAACTTCCACAACAGGGTTTTCTGATCTGCTATATCGGATAGTTTTTTAGGAGACTTTTGGGCGGCGTTTCCCCCTATTTGAAAAATTAGGCCGATTTTCCCGGGCTCGTAACTTATGTTGGGTAACACTAAACTTCATGCATTTCTTATATTTGGAATTAGCCGAACATGCTGATTCTTCTGATGCACTTACTGATATCAAAATTCCGTTTTCTAAAGTTTTGGTACTATTGAGCCATGTCGCTCCTTACTTACAGTTCGTTATCGCGAAACGTTTGATTATTTGGTTTTGACCTTTGATAAATACAAAATAAATTCTAATTTGTGACTAAGTGACCTCTTTCCAGCTTTCCACATCTTTTTTAACAAATAAAATAATCAAGTCAAACTGAAATCAAATCTATACAACTTTATTTCACAAGACAAAATAACAAACTTTAATCAAGCAAACCAGCAATTCGGAAATATTGAGGAATGTCACAGAGTAAAGTAAAATAGAAAACAAAACAAAGCTACCAGAGAGAAAAATTGTCGTATTATGTACGAAACTGTTTTAAGTTAAAAGTATTTGCAGATATTCAAATCAAATTTTCAAATATACAGTTACTAACTAACTGACATTCTACTAACTTGCCCTTCTTGCAGAAGTTTACATAGAAATGTCCAACGGGGGAAACAGGGGGGGGGGGCTGAACCCTGCCCAGAAATAGATTCTCGGATGCATACTGGGTTCCACTATTACTGAGTAGCATAGGAGCATAGTTCTAAAAGAAATAGACCCCGAAAACAGTTTATGTTGTGTCTTCATTTACTTTTGATCAGAAAGAAATTAGGACCGCTGTCAGCCCCAATCCCTTGCTAAAGCAGCAACACTACTTGAAAGAACAAAAAGACGTCAAGTAACAAAATTTGGCACTTGTATGATCTACGCCCTAAAACTCTAGTTGTTCATTTATTGACGCATTGCAAAACCGTTTCTTTTTGTTACTTTCTTTCAGCTTAGCGTGAGACAAGACGAAGAGAAGTGACAGATTAGATAAAAAATATATAGTTTGGGCTATATATTTGCTCATTAGGGGGGAGGGTAAAGTATTGGACAGTGTGAAGTTAGAAAACAATTTTTAATAGATAATATGCAGAACAATTGTACCTAACACTTTAAGTATGCAGATCCGCTATACTTTACCTCTCCCCCCTAATGTTCATAATATGGCACAAATTTGTTTCTAAAGTGTTCAATTTTTATCCTACTTAAGTATATTTCATTAGGAGTGAACGTCAGAAAAACCTGTTAGAAGTATATTAGGTAGGGCGTAGATCATACCCAAAATTTGTATAAAATTAGACTTTGGAGGAAGTAAAACAATTTTGCTCTGAGGTCAAGATTAGTAGAAGTGAAAAAATACACAAAAAAGAACATTTGATCTAATGTATCATAGAGCATGTACCAAAAATTATGCTGAATAAGGATGATATGACATCTACTATCCCAAAATATGAATAAAACTCACTACCAATTAGAACCCCTTTTCCGGCGAATATATTCGCTAAATCAGCCTTTCAGAAACACCAAAAGTCCTGGGTATTTCCGCCCTACCCAGCGACTGGGAAATCTTCTAGCAAAAAATCGTGCTTTTTATTTTGTTCACACGCCCGTTTCATAGACCTAGCCAAATTAGTCGCTGGACAGTTTTACAAACAGAAGACGCTCAAATTTATACCCAACTTTTTATTAGGATAGTCCAAAGTCACATCCAGGGTAGGGGAGATGAATCTTAAAATACATCCCCCCTCGAAAAATCCTGGATATGTGCTTGATATATACTAATAAAACTTCGAACCACCGGAAAAAATAACGTGGAAGGCTTTTACATAATATTCATAAATTCAGTACGTTTTTAAAAAGTACGCACCACAGACGATTATTTAGACTATGATTTCATCTTACTGACTTCACACAAATTCTCTGCTGCTTAGGTTTTATAACTGATCGTAGCACAGTGAACTGAAGCTCTGTTTGCTAGTATGGGACCTGGGGTTCACAAAAAACTCAGTCCAAAAAAAGACCCAACAAGTGAAACGTTGACAATAACCTGTCAACACCTTATGCCTTACGGTACATTTATCTTTAAAACTTGGCGTTTCCCATGCAATTAGATAGCTTTGTTAAAAAAAGCTCATTTAAGAAAAGAATTTCTTCTTCAATCAGATGACAACACATACTCGAATGACATGTCTCTAACTAAAGAGATACGAAGTAGTTTATAAGATTTTTTTTTTAAACACCAAACAGTCTGGACGTTCAGATTCTAAGGATTTGCAATTTGACAAAGTTGTCCCAGGCCTCTTCAACTATTTGCCAATATCAGGCGCGCTCCGAACATACGTTATCCTAAAGGATCATTAATTATTTGTTATTATTTTCGTTTCTAAGGTGGGAAAATGAGTCAATTTTAGTCCCATCTGATTACTAATATTGCCCCAGAAGAGTTAAAAAGCAGTTAAAGTTTTCTTCTTGTCCGGAGAACAATAAGGTTATTGTTTCTCACAATTGTTTCTCAAGGCTATTATAATGATTCATTCAGAAAGAACAGGGTTATTTGTTAGAAAAATTTACGACGAATAAGAAAATTAATCATAAACGGAAATTGAGAAACCATTTTCTTTTTTTCTATTAACATTAAACAACTTTTTAGTAGTTTGACTAAAGCTTCCTTCTATAAGCCTGATCTGGACTAGTAAAAAACATGCACACGAGGGAAAGGGATTGTTGGCCCTATCTTCAATTTTCCTATATTTCTACGTAATACCCCTGTTTATTTTTCGATGTTACCAACTCCTCCCTCTGAACATAAGTATATATGTACAGCAGGGCTGTATCTAGGATTTTTTAAGGGATGGAAGCACTAAAAAACTTTAAAAACCCGTCAAAAATTTGTTTATATATATTTATACAAGCTAGACAAACATTTTTTTTTAGGGGGGGGGGGGGTCAAATCCACGAGCTCCCCTAGATAGGGTTGTGTGCACTTGACGAATTCTACCAAAATTTCTTATATTTTCTACGCCTTTTCTCCCTTTTTTTTTGGGGGGGGGGGCTTCTCTCCTTTGAAATAAATTTACAAATTCGTACCTGATTAGTGGTTGAAAAAGGAAAAATAATAACGTTGTTCTAATATTTATATCCCAGAGAATTTTTATCAAATAATCAGCGGGTTAAAATTCCAAGAAGCAATCTCTAAGGATAGTACTACCATTCAGACATACAGAAAGTTTATTTGTAAAAAATATCATGATTCAAAATTGTTCATTCTTTTTACTGACTATTTGACTATACTTACTATTTATTTTTGTTCTTACTAATTACTTTTTGTTTTTACTATTTCTCAGAAGAGCCCCAATCAAGTTTCAAACTTGTCGTTTTTTTTTACTGGCTATTTGACTATTCTCACTATTTCCTTTTGTTCTTGCTACTTTGTTATTACTGATTACTGTTCTTGCTAATTACTAGTTGTCTTTAATATTCCTCATAAGAGAACCATTCAGGTTTTAAAAAGGGATTCCCCAGAAATAACAACTCCTAACCCAAATCTATCTAGATTTATCTCCTGGCATAAATTAACCCAGTTTATAAAAGATCGGTGGGAGGATGACGTATGAGGGGATTTAAAGGAAATCAAGAATTCTTGAAAGTGAAGGAGGGGAGGCTTTAAAAGAATTGGGATGGAGAGAAACGCATGTAGCTATGTTGCCCTCAAGTGGCTAGATACTGCGGTGAGTCATTCGTAGTAGTACGGCCATTTTCTCACCAAATAATAAGGAATAATGTCGTTGGTTTCCAAAAATACATTATAAAAATTAATTACTAGAATAAATATCTAATTTTTAACGCGGAAGTATAGGGCTAAAGTTCTCTTTTTCGTTTTGCTTGTCGTAATTCTTACTCTTTTCGATTGCGACCTTTGTTCGACCTAACGAAAAACCAACTTCTTTCCATGCAGCAGAAAGTACTTTAAGAAAGTTGGCGGAACAGGCGGAACTAGCTTTGTGAGCAAATAGCACTTATAGTACCTGCATAAGCACTTATAGCATTGACGCAATGTGATCTAACTAATAAATAAAATTAACGGAAAAAAAAAACCCAAATGCTCTCTGTGTCGATTTATCTTTTATTGTAGGCTCTTTCGAAACGTCATACCTTCTTTAGATATCTATAATCTTTGATACATGCAAGGTGAAGCCGATTAGCTACTTATAAATTTATTAGCATTTCTTTTACCAGCACAACCTTGACTCGAACCCCTGACCTTAGGATTTCAAGATCCGGAGCGCTAACCGGAGCGCTTAATCTTGAAATGAAATATTGGAAGGTTAGGCAAATAAAGAATAATAATACTAATAAACAATGATAAGGAATAAACATGAATCTTCGCTTTAGTATTCAGCTTCCTACACAATTCATGAAAAGCCATTATAACTAAAAATTATTAACATCTTTTTTCATAAACAAGACGGATCAACTTTGCAGAATACTATTTTTTTATTCAATTAACGTGAATAACAAATTACTCTTCCTATACAATGGACAGTCAAGAATAAATTAGGAGCAACAATTTCTCAAATCCAAAAAACTTTCGTGTCAAAAAATTGATGCTCAACTTTAAAGCCGGAAATTTCCGAAAACTTCGGGAAAGTTCTGAAGACTCTACCTAGTTTCACTCCAAAATTGAACTCCAAATTGAGATCGTAAGAAGTGAAACAGAGGTTCAAAAAACACCATGACCAGGAATCTCTACTGCTGCCCTTCTTAGCCAACGCAGTTCCTTGGCACAATGCCAAATACTAAGGCAAAGAAACTGTTTAAAAAGTTAAAAGGAATTCTAGTGAAAATACTAAAAAAAAAAAAGTAATTTAAGCAAACAAAAGCCATACACACTGCATATTACTAAATAAATTAGCACAAAATTAACATTTTAGGTCGAGACTAGAAAAGCTTTTTAAGATACCTTACTTTTAAGACAGCCCCCCCCCTCCCCCCTTGCAGCCAACAAGAAATGTGCACACACAAATTTGTCACCGCTTCTTTTTTACTTTTTATAATACCGACTATTTCATAATCCGCAAATTATCATTTTTTCCTCTTCATAAAATTCCTACGTATATGAATAATATATCATAACTGCGCAGGGGGACCGTCCACCTAAAATTAGTCTGACAGACTCAAAAGTTGAAACTTTTGATAAAAATATAGTTCGTCAACTTTATATTCCTCTCACTTCTTGGTTGATTTTTTCTAATGCTAACCCCCTACTAAGACTGTAATCAATATGAATCTAAGATTTTGAATCCTATATACTTTCTATAAATGAAGATTAACATTTAACCTTCACAGGGTAAATTGTGATTTGTGATTGTGAGCAATATCAGCCAAAGATATTGTTTAACCATAAATTCTTGATAATAAATTTATTCTAATCAAAAAAATAAATAATAATAATAGTGATAAACGATAATAATTAAATTCTTGGCAATACAAGTGTGTACTACAGCTTACAAAGATAAAAAGAAGCAAACATATGTAAGTTTTGATTTAAACAATAAAGACGCCCATGCGTCCTTTTTCCTTTAAGTAGGTTTTATATTCAAAGGTAAAACAGAAACAGACAACTTATTTAAAGAACAAGAATAATAAATGAAAAATGGCACACTTTGTTCTTAAAAAGGAAAATCAGAGTCAGGATCAAGGCCGTATCCAGGGGGGGGGGGGAAGATCAAAGGGTTTGAACCCCTCGCAATTTTTGTCTGACTCGTAAAAACGTATCAAAAATCCATCTAAACAAATTTTTGATGCGGTCTTCCAGTTCTTTTTGTAAGCCCATACCCCAAACAAAAATCCTGGCTAAGAACCTGGTCTGGATTAATACCGAAAATGACGAAAAGGTTGAAGAACTGACTTATCAATAAAGGACTCCTTAAACAAATTAGATAGCCAATTATTTTATAGCATATCTCTCAGAGAGTCCTTTCTTTGGAAAGTATTTCCTGCTTTTGGCTGGTTTAGAATTGGCTGAGTTTTGGCAGCCTCCTTCAATGATGTAATTGTCTTCTGAAACCATCCGCTCTTAGACGCTTGCAATTCAGATGTCAGAGCTATAGCTTGGTGCGATAAATCCTAAAAAAGATGCAAATTTTAGAATATTATAATTAATATTTTCATGGAATTATGGTACGTATTATATATTCATATTAAAAGAAATTGTAGAATTTTATCCTAATTTATACAGAAAAAAATTCAAATCGAAGATAAGGAAGTAAAAATATTGAATTTTTTGGACTCAATGTAAAAAAACAGGCACACCTTGTATTTCAAATTTACAACAGAGCAAAGAAAATAACTAGAAATTCTTAAGTATATCAGTGTTTTGAACAAAATCAAACTATAAAAGTAGTTTCAATGTTTATAGAAAAGCTTTTATATAAAATATTCTGTTATAAACTGATTTACATTTTCTAAAAACGGAAAAATTGCTCATTTGCTATAGTACCACATAAAACGCATATTAAAAAAAAAATCACAAAATTTGCACACAAACACAAAAATTTAAAATGCAACCAATATTCTTTGAACAAATAACAGATGGCTGTTACAAGTGATAGAACAATCAATCCTTCAAAGTGTACAATTTTAACAATTAACTTTCTTAAACTCTCCCTTCATTCACTCACCCTATCCTCCTAAAGGGCCGGTGAGTTCTTTGAAACTACTGAAATGGAATTGCCATATTAAAGATACCACAAGCGAATGTCAAACTCTCCCTCTGGAAACTCCTTAAAAAGTTTGTGTCCTAAATTATACTGTTTCAGAAGGATCCTCTTATTTTTATACTCGTTCTTGGAGTGATTCGTGTACCCAATAAAAAGCGCAGGATTAACCATAAAAAAGGCGTTTGATATAGGACATATTCCTAATATTCTGTCAGACATTTATGATATAAGAAAGAAAGGAGAGAAACCAACGATGTTCAAAAATAAAAGCCGTCTTTCTATACCAAACATAAATGTTGATGTTTCGGTATTAACGGAGGTGTCCAAGTTTCTATAAAAGATGTGTGTGTGTAAAGCTGGTTGTAAAGTGGCTGTAAAGGTGGTTGTGGTAAATCAGTTTGTAAGGAGAGTAAAGCTGGTTGTAAAGTGGTTGTAAAGCTGGTTGGGGTAAATCAGTTTGTAAGGTTAGTAAAGCTGGTTGTAAAAGTGGTTGTAAAGCTGGTTGTGGTAAATCAGTTTATAAGGCGAGTAAAGCTGGTTGTGGTAAATCAGTTTGTAAGGAGAGTAAAGCTGGTTGTAAAGTGGTTGTAAAGCTGGTTGTGGTAAATCAGTTTGTAAGGTGAGTAAAGCTGGTAAATAAAGCTTTAGAATAAATATCTTTATTAACTGTTCTGTCAGACATTTATGATGTAAGAAAGAAAGGAGAGAAACCGACGATGTTCAAAAATAAAAGCCGTCTTTCTATACCAAACATAAATGTTGATGTTTCGGTATTAACGGAGGTGTCCAAGTTTCTATAAAAGATGTGTGTGTGTAAAGCTGGTTGTAAAGTGGCTGTAAAGCTGGTTGTGGTAAATCAGTTTGTAAGGAGAGTAAAGCTGGTTGTAAAGTGGTTGTAAAGCTGGTTGGGGTAAATCAGTTTGTAAGGCTAGTAAAACTGGTAGTAAAAGTGGTTGTAAAGCTGGTTGTGGTAAATCAGTTTGTAAGGAGAGTAAAGCTGGTTGTAAAGTGGTTGTAAAGTGGTTGTAAAGCTGGTTGTGGTAAATCAGTTTGTAAGGAGAGTAAAGCTGGTTGTAAAGTGGTTGTAAAGCTGGTTGGGGTAAATCAGTTTGTAATGTGAGTAAAGCTGGTTGTAAAAGTGGTTGTAAAGCTGGTTGTGGTAAATCAGTTTGTAAGGAGAGTAAAGCTGGTTGTAAAGTGGTTGTAAAGCTGGGTGGGGTAAATCAGTTTGTAATGTGAGTAAAGCTGGTTGTAAAAGTGGTTGTAAAGCTGGTTGTGGTAAATCAGTTTGTAAGGAGAGTAAAGCTGGTTGTAAAGTGGTTGTAAAGCTGGTTGGGGTAAATCAGTTTGTAATGTGAGTAAACCTCGTTGTAAAAGTGGTTGTAAAGCTGGTTGTGGTAAATCAGTTTGTAAGGAGAGTAAAGCTGGTTGTAAAGTGGTTGTAAAGCTGGTTGGGGTAAATCAGTTTGTAATGTGAGTAAAGCTGGTTGTAAAAGTGGTTGTAAAGCTGGTTGTGGTAAATCAGTTTGTAAGGAGAGTAAAGCTGGTTGTAAAGTGGTTGTAAAGCTGGTTGGGGTAAATCAGTTTGTAATGTGAGTAAAGCTGGTTGTAAAAGTGGTTGTAAAGCTGGTTGTGGTAAATCAGTTTGTAAGGTGAGTAAAGCTGGTTGTAAAAGTGGTTGTAAAGCTGGTTGTGGTAAATCAGTTTATAAGGCGAGTAAAGCTGGTTGTGGTAAATCAGTTTGTAAGGAGAGTAAAGCTGGTTGTAAAGTGGTTGCAAAGCTGGTTGGGGTAAATCAGTTTGTAACGAGAGTAAAGCTGGTTGTAAAGTGGTTGTAAAGCTGGTTGGGGTAAATCAGTTTGTAAGGTTAGTAAAGCTGGTTGAAAAAGTGGTTGTAAAGCTGGTTGTGGTAAATCAGTTTATAAGGCGAGTAAAGCTGGTTGTGGTAAATCAGTTTGTAAGGTTAGTAAAGCTGGTTGTAAAAGTGGTTGTAAAGCTGGTTGTGGTAAATCAGTTTGTAAGGTGAGTAAAGCTGGTTGTAAAGTGGTTGTAAAGCTGGTTGTGGTAAATCAGTTTGTAAGGAGAGTAAAGCTGGTTGTGGTAAATCAGTTTGTAAGGTGAGTAAAGCTGGTTGTAAAGCTGGTTGTGGTAAATCAGTTTGTAAGGAGAGTAAAGCTGGTTGTGGTAAATCAGTTTGTAAGGCGAGTAAAGCTGGTTGTAAAGTGGTTGTAAAGCTGGTTGTGGTAAATCAGTTTGTAAGGAGAGTAAAGCTGGTTGTAAAGTGGTTGTAAAGCTGGTTGGGGTAAATCAGTTTGTAATGTGAGTAAAGCTGGTTGTAAAAGTGGTTGTAAAGCTGGTTGTGGTAAATCAGTTTGTAAGGTGAGTAAAGCTGGTTGTAAAAGTGGTTGTAAAGCTGGTTGTGGTAAATCAGTTTATAAGGCGAGTAAAGCTGGTTGTGGTAAATCAGTTTGTAAGGAGAGTAAAGCTGGTTGTAAAGTGGTTGCAAAGCTGGTTGGGGTAAATCAGTTTGTAACGAGAGTAAAGCTGGTTGTAAAGTGGTTGTAAAGCTGGTTGGGGTAAATCAGTTTGTAAGGTGAGTAAAGCTGGTTGTAAAGAGGTTGTAAAGCTGGTTGTGGTAAATCAGTTTGTAAGGAGAGTAAAGCTGGTTGTAAAGTGGTTGTAAAGCTGGTTGGGGTAAATCAGTTTGTAATGTGAGTAAAGCTGGTTGTAAAGCTGGTTGTGGTAAATCAGTTTGTAAGGTGAGTAAAGCTGGTTGTAAAAGTGGTTGTAAAGCTGGTTGTGGTAAATCAGTTTATAAGGCGAGTAAAGCTGGTTGTGGTAAATCAGTTTGTAAGGAGAGTAAAGCTGGTTGTAAAGTGGTTGCAAAGCTGGTTGGGGTAAATCAGTTTGTAACGAGAGTAAAGCTGGTTGTAAAGTGGTTGTAAAGCTGGTTGTGGTAAATCAGTTTGTAAGGTGAGTAAAGCTGGTTGTAAAGTGGTTGTAAAGCTGGTTGTGGTAAATCAGTTTGTAAGGAGAGTAAAGCTGGTTGTAAAGTGGTTGTAAAGCTTGTTGTGGTAAATCAGTTTGTAAGGTGAGTAAAGCTGGTTGTAAAGTGGCTGTAAAGCTGGTTGTGGTAAATCAGTTTGTAAGGTGAGTAAAGCTGGTTGTAAAGTGGTTGTAAAGCTTGTTGTGGTAAATCAGTTTGTAAGGTGAGTAAAGCTGGTTGTAAAGTGGCTGTAAAGCTGGTTGTGGTAAATCAGTTTATAAGGCGAGTAAAGCTGGTTGTGGTAAATCAGTTTGTAAGGAGAGTAAAGCTGGTTGTAAAGTGGTTGTAAAGCTGGTTGGGGTAAATCAGTTTGTAAGGTTAGTAAAGCTGGTTGTAAAAGTGGTTGTAAAGCTGGTTGTGGTAAATCAGTTTATAAGGCGAGTAAAGCTGGTTGTGGTAAATCAGTTTGTAAGGTGAGTAAAGCTGGTAAATAAAGCTTTAGAATAAATATCTTTATTAACTGTTTATCGCGCTTGCACTAAAACTGATTTACATTTTATAAAAACGGAAAAATTTCTCATTTGCTATAGTACTACATAAAACACATATTTTAACTTTCACCAGAGAATTCAGAAAGGAGGGTAACGTTCGATCCTCATATTGCTGTGACTTTCTGCTTGTTTCAACATCCATCACACCCTTACTCTTACTAATGTATAGTTTTCTTATAAATCTTGTACTGATTAAGATACTCAGTAACTGACCAAGAAACAAAGAATTGACCGAAGCCACAAATTAACGTTTATCTACCAAAGTGGCGAAGACATTAATATGCCTTTTACGGGGTACATATCCCTTGCACGAGGCTCTGAGAGGCAATTATAAATGTATACTTCCAGTGGTTATCCATATCGAACATATCGTACATATTTTGAATCTACATGGAAAAAAAGTTTTTTTTTCTGAACAAGCTTTTTGGAAACAATAGTATCAAAATCATTTAAGTATTCAAACTTTTATCTAAATTAGTATTGAACTTGAATGAAGGCCCACAAGTAAGAGCTAAATTAAAACAATATACCGGAAAAAGTTCCAAACAATCAAAACTTTACATATTTCTTTTTCATTTTTTTCAACTCTATTCAATTCTCTTGTTCGGCCTATTATTGAATATGTTCAAACGACATTAAGACCTAACGTTCAAAAAGACATTGATGCGTTTGAGAAGATTCAGCGAAGACCAGCAATATCTGTACCAAAACTAAGAAACCTCTCCTACTCTGAAGGATTGGAAATGCTGTCACTTCCTTCCGCCTCCTATAGACTCCTCCGAGACGATCTTATTAAAATTTTCAAGCTATGTCACAAGTACTACAATAACACTGGACAAGAGGAAACACTTTACATTCAACACAAACAATCTACGAGGACACAACTTTAAGCTAAGGCAAAACACTTTCAATAGAGAAGTTAGAAGGTGGGCCTTCTCAAACCGAGTAGTCAAGGAATAGAACAACCTCCCCCAAGAAGTGGTTATGACTGACTCTACAAACTCTTTCAAGAATAGTATTGACAAGTTTTTTAGTAAAAATATATTTTTATAGTGGCGAAAACCTTTTTATAGCTGTATACCATAAGCATTGTTATAATATTTCATCCTTTAAGGGACATAGGTCAATTTGAAGGAGCAGGGGGGGAGGAGGTACAGAGTAAGACAGTCGACTTTACAGTCCCCACTGACGGTGCTGATCTCCGTTACACTGCCTTTCAGCCAGGAAGTGCAATGGGGCTGGGGGTGTTGCACCCATCCTGTGCTTTCGCATACCCTGTTTACCTTGCCGAGATTTCTCCAGGTTCCAATTCAGAACTTATAGCAGTTCCGTCAATGACGCCCGTACCAAATAAAATAGCCAGCGACACCAAAACTCGAACCCCTGTCTTCACGGACAAAGGATTCCAAGTCAAGCGTGCAAACCACTCATCTAGGATGGCTCTATTTTTTTCAGGAAACATTAATGACTATTAAATATTAAGGACAAAAGACAAAAAAAAAGTTGGTATTTTCTCAAATTTTGATAAATAATTCCCATCAAAATAAGGGTGAGACAAAAGCTTTTAATATCAACGGAAAAAAGCTTATTGGTTTTCAAAATGCTCCTGACAAAACATCCGCTCATTGCAAGCAGAATCCAATTTGTACAATTCATAAAATCTACAATTCATAATCTACATAATCAAAATCTACAATTCTACAATTCATAAAAATTGTAGTTAAAAATTAGAAGTTACTACTATTGGCTTTTATAGGTCAATTAAATTTAAAAATACATCTTTTTTTTCAATTGAAAGTAAGGAGCAACATTAAAACTTAAAACAAACATAAATTATTCCATATATAAGGGGGGCTGCACCCTCTTCAATGTCTTGCTGTTAACGCAATTTTTTTTAGTACTTTAAGAAAGTTTATTATTCCAACTAAACGGGCTTGCGTTTCAGGAGTCGTTCTCAAAGAATTGGGATGAAAACCCCAACTATAGGGTAAATAGGAAGGACGGGACAAACCCCCTCGTAACCGGGAACAATTTCCGCTAGAAAATTCGCCTCACTTTGATTTTAATTTCTGGTCATTTTTCAAATCATGCCCGAATTTCCCCCTTCCAACGAAAAGTTCATCATGCAGAAAATTGTCCCTTGGATAATTTCTCCTGCGGAAATCCTCCCAGACAATTCCCTCTCCCTAGGAATTCCTCTCCAGACAATTCTCCACATATAAAATTGAGTCATAAAAGAGAAGCAATAAAAATGAAAAGAATTCTGCACTTCAATTGTAAAAATTTTCCTCCGTGTGAAATTTCCCCTCGAAGATTCCCCCAGAAACCTCCCTCCTCATGGAAAATTCTCCTCGTAAAAATAATCCAAAAAACAAACAACATAAATATCTGTTTTCTTCCTAATAATAAGTACTAAACAATAGCTAATCTCATAACTTACAGTCCTTTTCCCAGAGGCCGAAAGGGTTCAAGTCATCCCCAGAAGCATAGCTATTGGACTTTCAACTATGCTAAACATAATAGTAATATCAAAATTTTGATCGGACGACTTCAGGAAAAGAAAGACATAGAATGTGGGCTAGTTGCCTTCCAATCTTTTTGATAACTTAAAAATAGCACTACGACTTAGAATTTCTATTTAGACGAGCCTTCTCCCGACCTTTCGCGATCACTTTTCTATAGGATCACCTCTGGTGAGAAAAACATATAAAAACGCATCCGTGATCGATCCTTCTTCTGGCAAAACAAAGTGAATGCTATACATTTCTTTAAGATCTTTCTTCTGGCAAAGAAAAAGTAAATGCTATATATTTGGAATCAGCATAGAAAGCAAAGCCTTTTGCTGTATCGATTGCAACTAAAATTCCGGCCCGTTGTCGTTGGCCCGAGTCGCTCCTTACTTACAGTTCGTTACCATGACTGTTTGATATGCGACTCAAGTTTTGTAATCATCTTTACTTCCCAAACAAATAAACATAAAAAATACCTCCGGCACGTGGTTCCTAAGACATTGATTTTAACAGATTTACAGTGGATGGTCTGTATAATAGAGTATATTTTTGTATATCTAGAGTATATTAGTGATGAAAATAATAGCTTTTATAAAGTGTTTTCAAGACTTGATACAATTTTCAAAAAAATCTAATTCTCGACACAGCTCTCGTTATTAAGCCACAAGATTTGAATTTCAGAAGTAGATTAAAATTTGTCAAAAAATAAAGTTGCTGAAAGTAGGATGTTTAATTGAAGTTCAATTATAACATGTATGGATAAAAGCTAACTGTCTTCTGAATGTCAAACGATTTGAAGAATTAAAGGACAAATTTGTATGCCCAGAAATGCAAATAATTTGTACGTACTTAAAGGGCATGCACACTTTTATACAAAAATTGAGTTTTCAAAGAAATTTAAAGGCAGTTTTATTTTCTTCAATAATTATTTGCTTTTTTGGGTTCCTGTAATCAGGATATTTATTGAGTCGTATCCTTGACATTCAAAATCCACGGCTCTGAATTTGACATTATTTTTGAAAAAATAATATCGTATGCTTAGGTGAGACAGCTCGATTTTCACGATGAAAACTATTCGCAAAATGGGAAACAATGAGTATTTTTAAAGCCGCTGTTACCTTTATTTGTCATAAATTGTATTTATTGCTCTAACTTAATACCAAAATTCAAAAATTTCTACAAAAAAACAACTTAATAGCTGCATACGGCCCGGGACACACTCGGCGTTTTTTTACCGAACGTTTGCTATACCAAGGTTTTGTTTTTTGTTGATAATCTAGCGCACAGACACTGGGCGATAACTATTCTACCGTCGCAACATCAAATGGTCATAAATTCAGATATGACAGATCTATATAATAAATCATAAACAGATTCTAAGCCTGTTTTCATTGAAAATATCTGAAAAACGATGAATTTACATAACTTCTCTACAAAATGACAAACACATTGTATGTCCCTCTCTATATTTGTATAAGTTTATAGGAGACAAAGGCATTGAAGAGGGGAGGGAGAGGGGCTCGAAGCCATTCTGAAAACCAATTGGTAGAAATTTTCTTAATGTAAATGAACTCAGATTTAGTTAAAACAGTATTTAGTTTAGGGCACACAATTTGGATTAACACTTTTTTTATATCTATGATTAAAAGGCTTTGGTATCTTAAGCGTCAAAGGCAGGAGCTAATTGGGCACAAACTACTGACACTTTGAACTTTCTTGGATTTCTGGGCACTTCCTAATCAAATTATTTAGCTTTTTTTCAATGCCCTCTCCCTTTCCAAAAAAAGAAACTCATTTATGACTTTCAACCTAGTTTTTGTTATTATTTTAGACCCTCTACAAGCACACTCATAAGCAGTCATCGGTGGCAAAAAAAAGTGAGCGTGTCCCCTCCCATTTAGTTCCATAGGCCACCTTCTTAGCGTAGGCGTGTTTTACCACGCGTTAATTTTGCCGTTCGTTTATTGTAGTGAGTGTGGACGGCTGCATAGCTGCCGTCGTAGTTTATGTCACTAAGATTTCATTGTACCGTCCCATGTACCCGTCACAATACTATCCTATACACCCCTAAGAAACGCTCGGTAAAATAAACGCTTGGTAAAAAAAAACTGGGTAAAAAACGCAGTGAGTTTCGAACCTTAGATTTATTTTATTTACTTGGACGTAAAGGAACAACAATTCTCGGATACTATAAAGGTTTCTAAAATAACGTACGCTGAAGGTGACTTATAGATAGATAGATAGATAGTGTATTTCAAAAACCCGTGGGCCATATACACACAAAAATATAAATAAATAACAAACAACCAAGGAAATTAACAACAGTACGAACACGCACAAAAAAACAGAATTCAACGCAAAAAGTACCTAATCTAACTACAAAAGAAATTAATCATATAAAACTTTTTCTTCTTATTAAAGATTTATCTATATATACTCCCACTCGATATATTGTGGTCGGGTTACTATTTTGTAGAATACCCGGAAGCATCAAATTAATTCCATGCAAATAAATTTCGTAAATCCAAGAGCACCGGGCATTTCCGGAGAAAATGATCCAAGTCTTCATCATCAACTTTACAAAGGGGACAAACATACCGCCTACCAGGACCAACTATCATTTTATTTTTGTCGAACGTTTTTTGCCTGTTCTGGGTTGGAAGACAATTTGCCCTAAGCTGGATCCAACGACGTAGAATCATAGCCGGTAAATTAAATTTAAAATAAACTTCCTCCCCAAAACTAGGTTTTGCCTGATTATAATGTTGTAGGGTTGTAGAATTAAAAACCAGCCCATGCCAATGCTGAATTTCCTGACTCTCTAATATAAATCGTACCTGGCTTTCTAAATTTGTTGGTTGGTACATCATGAGAGCAAAGACCATTATTCCATAAATAAGGCATTCCTACTTTGTCTAGTAATGATTTAATTTGGGATGGCCACGAGGTTTTTAAACCACATTTCAACATCTTCATATGCCACTCTTACTAGTCTATCTTCATTACTCTTAGTTAACTTCAACCAGAATCTAAGCATTAAAATATACCTACGTAGCTTCAATAAAAACAGGCCCATATCACCTTTCAGAATCTGTGAATGAGTTGTCTGATGAAGACAAAACACTCTTTTATAATACTGGAGCTGAAGGGACTCCAGTTGTTGCACCGTTTCTCCACCCCATATCTCTGCTCCATATTCTATCACGGGTAAAATTTTTGTGTTAAATATTCTTTTATGCATTTTTAGGTTTTTGATCCCCATTATCGTCGGGTTTCTAAATATAGCTGACATGGCCACCCTACCTCTCTTAATTATTTCATCAACGTGATTCCTTAGGCTTCCATTTTCCGATAAGATAAAACCTAAATATTTTTTTTCTTTTACTTATAAATAGTCCTTGTTATTAAATTTAAATGCATATTTTTCATAGTCCCCAACCTTCCTTTTTAAAAAAATAACAACTTCGCTCTTTTCAGTATTCAGCCTTAACTTTTTTATATGCAAATATTCTTCTATGAGATTCAAAAGAGTCTGTAGATCTTGCGGTTTATTAGACACCAAAGCAATATTAGACATCTGCAAATAATAAGAGAGATAGTTTTTGAGTCCCTAGGCTAACTTTCGGAGCGTGTTAAATAACACTATCTGTCGTCCCATACCCTGTCCTGAAACCTCCTTGTTCCTCATGTATTAAATTATCTTTATTTAACCAATTGGAAAGCCTGGTATCTAATATTTTCTCCAAAACCTTACTTAAAGCAGGGACAAGTGCTTTTAAACGATAATTTTCATGAGCCTTCGGGTTTCCTCTCTTAAAAAGTGGTATAAACAATGATGTCTTCTAAGCGCTTGGCCATTGCCCTGACCTTAACACCTTATTACAAAGAAGAACAATTATAGGCATCAAAATGGAAAGAAAATTCTTAAATAACAATATCGGTATACCATCAACACCCGCAGCAATACCACCTTTTAAATTCTTAAATATTGACTTAATCTCTTGGCCATTCACATCACCCACTAAATCGTAATCATGTTCTCTCACGGGATAAATAACCATCTCTGTGGTATACGCTACCTCCTGAAGATCTGCACAAACACCTTCTAAATTATTTAGGTAATCAGGCCATGAATCAGCTTCCGGAACAGCCTGGGTATTAACATTTCTCCTTCCACTATCATTCTTTATATATCTCCAAAACTTTTTAAAATCTTTATTTCTAAAATCATCAGCTATATCCAGTTTCTTCTTATTCTCGTACTCTTTTTTTTCTTTTTATTAAACTTTTATATTCTCTTCTTTTATCTTTATATTTAGCCAATTTTAGACTTTGATCTTCCGCGCTATCAAATTCATTCAAACGATTTAATAAATATTTTGCTTCTTCTTTCATTAACTTGCAATCCAAGTCAAAATATCCCTCATTCTTTTTTAATTTTTTAGTCAGGCCACATGATTCTGCACAACTACCCATTATTTCATTTAACAGCATAATTACACTATGTGCATCTTTTTCATTGTCTTCTAACGCTTTCAACTTATTTTTTACATGCGAGTCCAAGAGCTCCCTTCTAAATGCCTCAATATCTTTATCTGTTAAATCATTTCTAATTCGTTTTTCTAAACCTATTTTTCTATAATCCGCATTATAGAAATTTCTTACTCGTGAACCGTGGTTCACAAACTGCCCAATCTTAACCTCAAGCATAATAGCTCTATGATCAGATCCAACTAAATCTAATACTCCCATATTTATTGATCAGGTACAAATTGCGTATTAATTAGCACATAATCTACAACACTTGGAGTTGGACCTGAAAGGCAAGTGAACTCGCCCCTACCCTTATCATTCCCAAACCTACCATTCGCAATCATCAGACCATGTTCCCCACAAAACGCCTGGAGCTTTCTTCCCCATACATTTATTTTTCTTTTTTCATCCTTGTTGCTTCGTGGTGTTCTACAACAAATTGGGACAAAATCACCTAAATCTGGGATCAACACATCTGGGATCTCAGCCTCCAGGCCGGTATAAGCGTTGAAATCCCCCATTAACACACAATCCAGATCTTTATAACTTTCTTGTATTAACGAAAACTCTTCTCCTAAAATTTCCCAAGCATTTTCTCGATTGTACGAACTATTCTGTGGAGGTATATACACTATACCCAAAATTAATTGCTTCCCACATTTCAAATAAATAGACAGCCAAAGCAAGTTTTCAGATCTACTACTAATTCTCTCATAGCCGTCAATAGCAGATGCTTTAACCAAAACCAAAATGCCACCATAATGTCTATTATTTCTTGCTACATTACGCACTGTCTGTTCAACGAAATACCCGGGGAGAGGTGATATAGGAGAACAATCAATCCATGTTTCAATAAGCGAAATCACATCAAACGAAAATAAGTCGTCATATAAATAGGTCAACTTATCTCGTAATCCTTGTATGCTCCATGACACTAGACTCAGTATATGGCCCTCTATATCCTATGTTTCTACGCCTTCTGTTAGCACGTTAACATCACTAGCCTTTGGTTGAGATTGCTCGTTACTAGTCTTAGTCGGGGGAAAGGCAACATGATAATACTAACGAGTGCGATTATTTATATCCGCTAACTCACTTCGGTGTTTATTGTCATAAAAATCACGTAAAAAACCACCACGATGTCTTTCATTAAACTTCTTTCTTGGCGAATGGCTTCCTTTGGGTGCTACATTACGAGTACCTGGTCGAAACAAGTCATTTGGGCTGACAATAGCACTAGCAGGTCTTTTAGCTGTCGATACTGCCTGAGGAGTGCTGGTCGATGGCACTAATGTCTCAGTATCACTATCACTGGCATCACTAACTAGCCTCATCGGAATATTATTGGGATCATTTGGGAGCCTAGCACTAAAGGGTGGACCATAATTTTGTACTGGCTTCAAATTACGCTTAATCTCGACTATTGAATTTCCATCATACCTGAATATTCGGCCTTCGATGAATAGTTTGTCACCTCGTAAATTAGCATCACGGCCATCATTTTGCGCAGTAGTCAACATTTCCTTTAAATGTTTACGGGCCTCCCTTTGTATAGCTGTGTAATCCAGAGCCACCGATAAACCAAACCTTCATAATACGGAGCTGTTTCTGAAAATATAGTCTGTGATTTCAACTGAGTTTAGCTTTACTACTATCGGCCCTGATTTCAATCTAAAAATGTCACGTATATCACTTCGATTTATTCCGAGAGACGGCATAGTACGATTTAATAGCCCCGTTATTTCTTGCTTCAGAGTATAATCGCCGAGTTGTTGAGGGGTGTAATTATAGAAGATTAAATTCGTTCTTTTCTGCTCTGCTTCGAGCTTGTTGGCTCGTTCATAAGAGACTGCTAGGTTAGATTTCACATATTCCAGCTCTTTTTTAATTTCATCATTTGTCTTATCATTGTTAGATAACTGGGTAATAATGTTACTTAACTGTATTTGTATGGCATGAATGCTATCCGAAAGTTCAGGAATCGTATTAACTTTCTGCGAAAGCACCGGTAATAAATCCAGTTTAAAATTAATTTCTTGCAAGAACTGGGCACTTTGCATTTTCTCGGCCTCTCGTGTTTGGACTGCCTTTTACACCCTTATAAACTTATCAAAGTGCAAAATGTAAAACCTTTATCACTCCTTGATTTGATCCAGAATCGTTAATTAGCAATAAGACCTTTTTTTCACCATTCGAAAAAAATCACAATATTGGCTCAAAGCCACGCGAGAGAGAAACGTTATTTCAATCTTGGTTTAAACTAGTTAGTTAAACAATTTGTCTAAATGTAAGCATGGATGTCAAACTGTTCGCGGTAACGAACTGTAGTAAGGAGCGACCCGGCTCAATAGTAACCAAACTCTAAAAAATTTAATTTTGATATCAATAGCTACATCAAAAGAATTGAATTTTAATGCTGATTTTAAATATATAGTTTCATCAAGTTTAGTCTTACCCATCAAAAGTTACGAGCCTGAGAAAATTTGCCTTATTTAAGAAAACAGGGGTAAACACCCCCTAAAAGTCATAGAATCTTAACGAAAATCACACCATCAGATTCAGCGTATCAGAGAACCCTACTGTAGTAGTTTCAAGCTCCTATCTACAAAAATGTGGAATTTTGTATTTTTGCCAGAAGATAAATCACGGGTGCGTTTATTTATTTTATTTTTTTTTTATTTTTTTCCAGGGGTCATCGTATCGACCAAGTGGTCCTAGAATGTCGCAAGAGGGCTCATTCTAACGGAAATGAAAAGTTATAGTGCCCTTTTTAAGTGACCAAAAAAATTGGAGGGCATCTAGGCCCCCTCCCACGCTCATTTTTTCCCAAAGTCAACGGATCCAAAGTTTGAGATAACCATTTTGTTCAGCATAGTCGAAAACCATAATAACTATTTATTTGGGGATGATTTACTCCCCTACAATCCCTAGGGGAGGGGCTGCAAGTTACAAACTTTGACCAGTGTTTACATATAGTAATGGTTATTGGGAAGTGTACAGACGTTTTCAGGGGATTTTATTTTGTTTGGGGGGTGGGGCTGAGGGGAGGGGGCTATGTTGGAGGATCTTTCCTTGGAAGAATCTGTCATGGGGGAACAAAAATTCAAGGAAAAGGGCGCATGATTTTCTAGCATTACTGTAAGAAAACAATGAAAAATAATCATGAAAACGTTTTTTCAAATGAAAGGTAGGAGTAGCATTGAAACTTAAAACGAACAGAGATTATTACACATATTAGGGGTTCTAAAAATAGGGGTTCTTTATGCTAAAGTATTTTTAGTAATTTCTACTATTTATTCTACGGCCTTTTTGATTCAGGGGTCATTTTTAAAGAATTGGGACAAAACTTAAGATTTAGTGTAAAGAGCGAGGTATTAACGAGGATACAAACCCCCTTGTGTACATAATAAAAATATAAGATTATGAAAGTTTGTTACGTAAGTTGCTAATTTATAAGTTACGTATATTTTTTACTAATAAAAACGTTCGTTAAAAATTAAAAGTTCTAGTTGCCTTTTTAAGCAACCGAAAAATTGGAGGGCAACTAGGCCTCCTTCTCCACCCCTTATTCCTCAAAATCGTCTGATCAAAACTAAGAGAAAGCCATTTATCCAAAAAAAGAATTAATATACAAATTTCATTTTAATAATTTATGTGGGGAGAGCCAAAACAAAACATGCATTAATTCAAAAACGTTCAGAAATTAAATAAAAAACAACTAATTTTTTTAGCTGAAAGTAAAGAGCGACATTAAAACTTAAAACGAACAGAAATTACTCCGTATATAAAATGGGTTGTCTCCTCCGCAATCCATCGCTCTTTACGCTAAAGTTTGACTCTTTGCCACATTTCTACGTTTTTAAAACAATTAAAAGCTTTAGCGTAAAGAGCGAGGGATTGCGGAGGAGATAACCCATTTTATATACGGAGTAATTTCTGTTCGTTTTTAGTTTTAATGTCGCTCCTTACTTTCAGCTAAAAAAATTAGTTTTTTTTATTTAATTATCCGAAAGAAATGAAATCTGGTTTTGTTGTTAATTCCTTGAACTCTGAATGAAAACTGATACTTTATACTATATATACTTTATATATACTTTAGCTTAAGATACCATGTTAAAATTAAGGTTCCGAAAATTTTCTAAAACAAGTCTCTTTTTTGGCATTTAATACGTTATTAGCAAAGAAAAGAAGGTTTCATAACATGTTTAATAAAACATGAAACAGATAGCGGTAAACTTTATCGTATATTTCATCAAAACAATCATTTGACGTTGTACAGAAATCTCTCAACTAAACTGTCGCTTCCTGAGACTGACCGATTGCACATAAAATATCACTATTTTGGAGAAGTTTTTTCAATCAGGATAATTCCGCGCTGTTTTCATCAACCAGATCGAGGCTGGCCCGGTCAAGGAGAAGAAATTGGGTCAAAATGATAAACTCTACTTTAGGATTATTGCTTGTCGGGACAATTGAATTTTTTTTCTCTACTTTGATAAAGCCCAAACGTTTTGTCTCTTTAACAAACCAACCTATTCCAGACTGATCTAACGACGCCTTGCTAGCCTTAAAAAAAATCAGAGCCGAGACAGTTTGTATCATGGACAGACCTAATTTAACAAAATTACCATACTTTAGCAAATCCATTGCTTAAAGTATGGTGCTGCGGCAGTTTTTCCTTCTAATAGGATAAGGTTGGGCGTGCAGAAACCTTTTTGGAGCCTCAATCCTTTTTTGGTAAATTCTAATAAGGCGGCTAAACAAGCGTATTGGGAATGGCGGACGCTTGGTAAGCCTAGAGATTCGCATCCAGTTTTCTTGCTAAGGAAAAAGAGAAAGGCCGAATTCCAAGCGGAGCTCCGTCGTCATAATAACCTGGTCATAGAAGAAGCTTCTTCAAACATTGATAACGACAAGGACAAGAATCTCCTTTGGAATGTTCTCCGAGGCAATAGGCGGACTAACATGCCTGATACTAATTCCACACCATCGCTAAAAGAGTGGGAAAATTATTTTTCTAAGTTGTCGACTTCGTACGATTCTAACAGTGTTGTGTTGCAATTAGATGAAAGGTTGAAGAAATTTTCAACTGATTACAGGATTTCTGAGGATATGTTACGTGGAGCAATCAAAATGTTAAAGGCGCAGTCGGCTAAGGATCATGATGGCTTATTTGCTAATCACCTCAAACTTGCTCCTTCTTCTTTTCTTATTACTCTACTGGCATTTTTCAACCTTTTACTTACTACTGGCTTAGTACCATCGTCATTCTATATTGGCATAGTTACGCCTATTCCTAAGAGCCGGAAAAAAGACTTGTCATCTTGTACTTCCTGGAGGCCAATTACTAGGGGTTCTATGATTGGGAAAGTGTTTGAGTTGTGTTTGAAGGATCTTCTTGAAATTCTTGACACTGGTTCTAATCAAGTTGGTTTCAAGAGAGGTTTGGGATGTGACCACGCCCATACATCTTTCAGCAAAGTTATTGAAGAAGCGAGAATTTCTGGTCAACCGCTATACGCCCTCTTGATTGATATCAAAGGGGCCTTTGATAACATTTCTCATGCATCTGCTCTGCTCACTTTAATCCATGCTGGATTGCCCCTAGCTGTCATACGAGTCCTTTGCTCTTGGTATTCTGATTTAAAGATCCGTATCTGTCCGAGTTCGTCTTCATCTCAGTCCAAATTAATTCAAGTGGGTAGAGGAATTAGACAAGGAGGAATTATTTCTCCTTATATATTCAATTCTTGTTTAGCTACTGCCCTTAATTCTCTTTCCTGCTCTTTTGTTTCATTATCTCGAAATCTGTCTTACATTGCATATGCTGATGACATTATCCTTCTAAGCCGGTCCAAGTCTAGTCTTGTTTCTAATTTTAATACTTTAATTAATTGTTTAAAAGGTTTGGGCCTTTCTATCAGTTTTGAAAAATGTCAATTTTTGTTGTAAATTGTTTAGAGGATAATGTCAGGGCGACTCTCGATTGCGGCAATGGTGTTATTTTTCAGTCGTCGCCAATAGTCACTTATTTGGGATTACCTTATGCTGCTTAGAAGAGATTTTAAACCAGTCCTGGTTCAGCATGTTCAGATGAAACTACGCAAGGCATTTGGTCTTTTAATTCGTTTTCGGGGTTTTTACCGTCGGGACGTCCTTGGTCGTATGTATAGCGCTGTTGCTCTGCCTCACGTATTGTTCCCGTCCCTCCTCTTCCGAAATTTCAGACCTTCTGATCTTTGGCCCATTAAAGTTTCTTATTTTAAATTTGGTAAATTTTTACTTGGTTTCCCCCTTTCTTTTAGTAACACTGAGATTGTTTTAAAGCTTAATGTGAAGGATCCTGTAGTCTGTATAAAGAAAAAATATAAAACATTCGAAGAAAAGGCGAAAATTAACCTTTTAGGCCACAACTTATTTCCGTTTTTTAGTAACAGTTCCGGCTCGTCATGATTTATAGGCTAAACTATTTAGCAAGTGTTTTTGTATCTTTTTTTTTAAGCATTTGATAAATATTTGATAGGTTTTGATTGTAAGCGTTATCATTTGTTTTTTCTTTATATTATATTGTAGCGTAGGCCCTACTCCTCATTTTTTGAGGGAAATAAAGAAAAAAAAAAATTGCCTAATTCATCATCATCATCATCATTTTATTTATAAGACATCACAAAAAACTGGGCAGAAAGCCCAGAAAAAGACAGAGTAAAAATCAAGAAAAACAAAAAAGAAACAACAGAAATAAAAAAAAACATACTTTTACAACTACAAATAAGGGACAAACAGAAATTACCAAAAATGGGAAGACTTCTGGCATTCACTAGAGAAATCACAAATTCCCTTCTTAATAATCCCAGCTTGGTTTACCAATTGATACTTTTTTTGCACAAAAGAGTTACTTGTCCAAGTTGGAAGTTTCATTAAATACTTCTCAAATTTAAAATAAAGGGGATCAACTTGCTTTCTCTTACCACAATTAAGAAAAAACCAAACAGGAGCAAGGGCAAGAAAGTGAGGAACTGTTAGGCTATTATATAACTGAAAACGGTGAATTCTACTCAAGTACGAAACGTTTGAAGCCAGGGAGGCATACGCAGCCCAGATCTTACTAGCATAATTTTTAATTACTAGTTAGGCTATTATATAACTGAAAACGGTGAATTCTACTCAAGTACGAAACGTTTGAAGCCAGGGAGGCATACGCAGCCCAGATCTTACTAGCATAATTTTTAATTACCTGGTTTACAGTTTCTCTCAGGTTTGCTCCAATAGGCATGCATATTTAGAAAATTAGATAATAACCTCATTTAAAAAATTTGATTCGAAAAAAAATTGGTTTCTAATAATTTCCAATTATACTAAAGAAAGCCCAAGAGCTGATCAAGGAAAAAAATATTTTCTTTTTTTGTAAAAAAATAGTATTTTTGATCAAACAATGGCGAAGACCAACCTCGCAAGAGAAAAAAATCGAAAAAGATCGCATCATGTTGTGCAAAGGATGAAAACATAACGTTGGGTTACTAGAAAAATATTTCAGATATTTCCACGGGCCCTGTTTTAACTCCCCTCTGAAGTTTGTATGTGTGTGTGACATTGCTCTTATGTCAAAGCAGTTGTTCCTCTAATACTGAAAATAAAATCATACAATAAAGAGCAGAGGGTTCAAATTCAGTTCAGTTCGTTCAAATTTAGTTCAAATTCAGGGTTCAAATTCAGTTCAGGGTTCAAAGTCATTTCAGTTCGTTTGAAGTTGTAATATCGCTCTTTACTCTCCTTAGGAAAAACTTACCTTTTAAATTTAATTTCTATTTGTTACCAGTATCATATACAAACAAGGTATCTCTAGGAGCTTGCCTTCAGAACCACCGTTCTAATATATCTCAAATTTTCTTATTTGAATATTTTTTTTTCAATAGTCGAGGTATCCGTTGTCTGAAAAGTTGAAATGTTTGAATTCGATTAGCCTAAAATGCGCTGAATGCTAAAAAACTCTTAAGCTAGAGAAGATCGATGGATACTAAACCAATTCACATTGAAGTCCTCTGTCACCCTGCCACGACTTATCCATGAAGAGTGGGATGCGCTGTAGTACATATGTTAGAATATATGCATAAAAATTAAATATCTTCTTTTATGAACATGTCTTTTTGGAAACAAATTTATAGTTAATAAATCTTGAGTCACAACCCTCAGAATATAACAGCCTCGAAGAAATGTCTATAATAAATTTTGAATAAAACAAGTTAATAAATTGACGAACAAGTACGTAGTTTTTACACAGTGATTCAACCAAAGCCAGCTTCGTTTGAGTGAACTCGAGTTCCAGTTCCTGATTGGGCTTCTGTAAATTTACAAGGGATACGACTTCAGAATCAAACCTCTTTCTTTGCTGGGGCTGACATTGACAAGTGTCACAACGCTTGTCAATATCAGCCCCTGTCAATTCTGTCAATGTCAGAATAAAATAAGTTAACGAATTGACGAACAAGTACCTGGTTTTTACACTGAGATTCAACCAAAGCTAGTTTCGTCTGAGCGAGCTCGAGTTCCAGTTCCCGATTGTGCTTCTGTAAATTCGCAAGGGACACGACTTCGGAATCAGATGCCTTTCTTTGCTGGGGCTGACATTGACAAGCGTCGCAGCGTTCTTTTGCGTTTACCTAAAAATGTTAAAAACCATTATTGAACTGTTTGTAATCATGACAAGGTCCCTTTAAATAAACTCACCTTCAGTTTCAAACAGCTGGAAACGCCGAAGAAATAGACCTCGCACAAGATGGGCGGAGGTTATCCGCGGTCGACTCACTATCAGGAACATCGACCCCGATGAAGCTTCAACCTTGCCCAGAACAAAACACTCTAGAGACAATTAATGGCGCTGACGTCTGGTTCCCTCTACGCTGGCGACGTTGCCGAGCAAGAGCTTTAAGTCAAGTAAACCATTTCATGCCAAGCCCTTTTTTTCCTCGAAAATGAGTCGAACAGAGCAATAGAGTAATTGGCTTGTAGAGTTAATTTTGCTAGCACTACTGATCCTTTTTCATGTCCACCTTTTCCTTTAAATATCTTTTTTAGTTTATTCAATTATCTACAATTAATTCCCGATGATCACTTAGTTTAGTGTTTAAATTGCCATTCAAAACAAACTAAACTGGACTCCAGTTGCGGGAAAGAAACATTCTTCCCAAAAAAGCAAATTTTCCGCCCCTATGCTTGAACAATTTTCAGCAAAAGCTCCAAGTACCAAAACTATTTAATTCTTAATTATCTAAATTTTGTTTCAAATATCTGACTTGGCACCATTTACTTAATGCTACTTATTTTACGTCTTCGTTCTTTGTTAATTTTAGCTGACGTTAACTTGATTTATGTGCTAATTTATTTTTGTTAGACAACTCCTAATTATCTAATTAATGCTGGTAAATTTTATTCCTAATTATCTTAATTTAGTTCTAAATGTTTGACTTGACACTATTTATTTAATGATTCTTATTTTTAGTCTTCAAATACTTATTCAGTATTTGTAGTAACTTATTTTTAGTCAAACGAAAAACTTGACTTATGTGATAATTTATTTTTGGTAGATGACTAAAAGGCCAAGTTGAATTCGGCAGGAATAAATACACGATATAGATTCAGAAGTTTCATTTGGAAATAATAATGAAACCAAAACTTCCGGGCTACAACCCCAGGAAATGCTGCACCAACTGTGACAAATGGGCCACATCTGCAGAGCAGCCGATTTGGGCAAAAACTAGAAGCTACGACTCACGGTTCTCATCGTTATTTGGCAGAAAGTCAGAAAACTCCATATATAAGTTTCATAGGACGAGCCAACGATAAAATGAGTAAATTGAAGACTGCTTTTTATAGATTTCATCATCTGCACAATTTTTGTTTTGGTTACCAGTTGTTTTGTTTGGCTTCAAAAATCTCCCTAGACCCATGGAAAACACCTCGCACAGACAGTCAGACACACAGACGAAGCGTGAAAAAGTGCAACAAGGAACTTAGCCTTCATTTTAAACCAAGTTTAGATGAAATCTGGAAACGAATCAATTAGACGTCCTGCTTACAAGTACAAATGTATCACTTCCGTCAGGTCCCTCGGAGGTAGGATCGGGTCAGCAACTTAAGATGTAACAACTAGAACACTTGATGTTTATTTTTCAACCAAATTAAATTGGTATCCAACACCGTATTTTCAAACTGACATCCGCCATTCAGGTTAAATCTGATATGAACTCACAGAAGGCCCTACTTGGGCACAGTCACCAGGAGATTTAAAACAAAACATTAACAGTTAAAAATAGAGAGGGAGGCACCCGAAGAAAGAAAGAAAAAAGCAAATAATACAATAACCAATATATAATTTCTATGGTAAAGTGGGTGTGTTTCTAAATTTGGGAGACACATGGTTAACTCCTTTTTTAAAGCTAAATTGAGTCATAAATGCGACTGGCTAGCTAGGTAAGCTAATATGGATATGTTACCTAATATAGCCAACATCATTCCTTTGTTTTTAGGTACCTAAGTAGTATCCACTCACTAAGTCCTGGTAGCCAGATAGGGGTAAACTATTAGAGCTACTAACCCCTCAAGACGTCATTAAGCACACCTCGGCAATAATATAGCATGTGTGTAAGGTATACCTACATCATAGGGAATGTTTTCAGGTGTGTTATATAATTTGGGTTGAGAATGATGCAATGGCGCGTGACTTTGCTTCAGGATTGAAAAAGAGTTCAGTGCGTTAACATCAATGATATTATTCTTTAGTTATGGAAATCGGACGAGAAGTTTGGGCTATATGATATATAATTAAGCAAATTCAAGTCGGAGGAACAAACATAATTTGTGCTAAAAGTTAATGTAATGTATATACAAAGAGCTCAAGACGGGTTAAATACATTAATGAATTAAACTGAAGACAATGGCATGAATCAATCTATAGAAAGAGTAAGTTTGTAAATAGCGATATCTATTGTTAGTCACTAATTGGTGGAGAGAGTGATCTTGTTACTTTGGAAAAATGGCTAATTCTAATTCTAGATGTCTTGCTTAAAAGTACAAATGTATCACTTCCGTCAGGTCCCTCGGAGGTAGGATCGGGTCAGCAACTTAAGATGTAACAACTAGAACACTTGATGTTTATTTTTCAACCAAATTAAATTAGCATTTAACACCGTATTTTTCAGAGAGCGGTTGTTGCGGATAAAATTGTTCATAGTAAACATATTTTACTATTTTACACTCACATCAAAATTTTCTGCATTGAAAAGATTTAGAGATGAGTTGAATTAAGGATGAGCTTCTTTATTTGGTATATATGCCATTTCTAGGAAAAGAAATAGTTTTTCGATCTAATAATTTTTCTTTTCTTTTTCTTCTTCGACATGAGCGTAAAACACGACTGAGTTGAGAAAGAAAGTGTAAAAAACTGTTACTATGAACAATTTTATCCACAACAGGCGCTCTCTAAAAATGAACGTTTTCAAATTTATCCCAGGGAAGATAACTTCATAGATTTGACCTACACATTTACAGATTTACATGTCATTGTCAATAAATCTAACTATGAAGAACCATGTGCAACCGAAGCGGTATCCAATGAAAAATGAGTACTACACAGCTTGTCTAGGCAAATCAGTGTCTACATAAATTGAACATTGGTGAGCACAAGCAATAATCTTTCTAATTATGAAAATTGTATAAAATTCATGTTGAAGACTTCAGTGACCGATAAGAAATTGACAGGTACGCCTACTGGATATGAATATAAAACGGACACTGACCGTAGCAATATACTTAGAGATGCAAAAAAACATAAAGATTTACACTTGGTTGGGAAAATAAATCATGAGACGTTTAATATACCTAAATGGTTTTCTCCCAATGTTAACATTGATATAAAGCTAAAACCTGCTCCGTCCAATTTTATTTCACGAAAAGTAGTTGGCAAGGTACCTGATGTGACAGTCTCTCTCACCTTGGCAATACTTCATGTACAAAAACAACGAATTATGAGTTCTGTTGCTTTTGCAATTTAAAAATTAAGAGCTAGTGGAGATAACATCAAATTGTTCGTTCTTCATACGATAACGAATCAATGACATATTGCTACGGGTACTTGTACCTACATCAGCTCTCCATATATCAATGGACAAATTTTTTTCAAAACTTGCTTTGGCTTTCGTAAAAAGTAATAGTGCCGTTAGATCATGAACAAATTCTCCACATAAATTTGAAATGTTCGGACTTTCATCTCTTATATGTAAAGTAAATGGAATTCCACTCCGCTATTTATCCTTTTATATGTACTACAGGACTATATATGAACTGACAATACAAGCTCTAGATGAAGTTTCACAATTATCTGAAAGTGTCAAACAAATATTTGCGAAGACTAATGGCATCATTTTGTTGGAATTGTCCGGTACTCAAAAATGACTACTGTTCGAACGGGGACACTCCATTTAGAGTGTATCTTGGCTAAACCATCGGAGCAGAGTATTGCAGTAAACTCACTAAATCAATTTGAACCTATTAGGAAATTTCCCCTGATGGCAGTGTTCAATTAGAATTGGCACCATGAACACAAATCAAATAGTCAATGTATTCAATTTGGATCCTTACTTGTCCAAATACAAATATTATTGTATACCCTCGGATTTCCTTGAGCATATTCAAAGAGTTAATAATATCCTCATCATTGTTAATGGTATCCCAACAACTCTGAAGACGGTGCATTGGCTATGCATCTTTCAAACAGCAGAGAATACTGAATTTTTGATCCCCTTGGTCTACCGTATAGGTTCTATGCGCCTCACGTTAAAGACTTTCTTGAGAAAAGTTTTAAGTCTATTTTTCAAAATTGGAATCGAGTACAAGATTCATCGACCAAAAGTTGCCAATTTTACGCACTATACATATTTTATTCTTTGATGTCGCGGATATACTTACAGTGAATTTCTTAGCATTTATGATGAAAACCCTCGATTCAACGACTTTTTACAGGTTTTTTGTTTTTTTGCTAACCCCCCGCTCTTGGCTTCGGAAAGGCCCTCTTTTAATTAACAAAAAATTGAAATGAATGAATAATGGAATAACTTCGAAAATGTTAAACACAAGAGGACAGGAGAACCATTGCGCCGAAACTAGTAATTAGTAACAATGAAGTCCCCCCACAAAAAAAACCTGTACAAAAGAGTCTTTAAAAGCTGGGGGTTTGGGGGGCGGCAGCCCCCCAACTGCCTCTTCTAATTCCTGTACGTTTAAGGTTCGACTTTGGGACGCAGCCTCTTTAACTCTTTAAGAAAACGAAGTTTTTTTCATATTATTTCTGTACGTTTTTCTACAATCCATGGTGGATGTAATTTAATAATTCCTGTACTCCTCGTACAGGAATTAGGAGAGGAACTTGGGTGAATGCCGCCCCCCCCGCTTTTAAATCATTGTATAAAATAGAAAAAAATAGATAGAATGACCGAAATGTTTCTTTTGCTCATGAGAAGCTAATATTCTGTTATCTCTCAATCTCTCAAGTACCTCTTGATTTAGTCGAAGATGCTCCTAAGCATTTTCCGAACGATGTAATGGCTGATACCTTTTTTCTTTTTTCTCCTAATTTCTTTTGTAAGATTGATAATCTCTCCTAAAATAGAAAAAAAATAGATAGAATGACCGAAATGTTTCTTTTGCTCATAAGAAGCTAATATTCTGTTATCTCTCAAATGATAAGCTGTCCAGGTGTTATCAAAATTTTTTTGATGTTGTGAAAAAAAACCGCCCGCAAGGGACCTGAACCTTTGACCCGAGGATTAAAAGTCCCACGCTCTACCGACTGAGCTAATCACTTGCATGTGTGTAAATATAACTTCTCAATAACTTTTAAAAATTTCAAATTAACATGGGCTCTTATGGAGAGAAATGCGTTAATTAAGTACCTAATGCGTGGTTTCTGGAAAACAGCGTTTTCCTAATGCGTGGTTGCTGAAATTTCGCGGATAAGCTCCTGGACCCTAGGGGACCTTAACTTGTGAATTTCAGCCCGATCGGACAACGTTAAAGGGGGGCTGGGGTTGACGGGTCGAAACTTTCGGCCAGATTTTCCCCATGAAGGAAAAGTTGGAGGGGGATGAAATTTGGCAGGTTTCTTAGTTGGAGCTCGGGCTACGAAATGCATCCCTCCCCATCCCTCTGCGACCACTGGAACCGAAGATCGCTTAACATTGTCGTGGGTCACCTCTTTATAGAGGCACGAGTGTGCCTCCTTGATATATGCATTATATTCACTTTTGCTGCAAAGCATGACTGTTATTCCGACTTGTTAATGATATATTATATTGTACAAACATCTCGTCCCATTTTAGGGTTAGCCGGCAACCCTTTGTAGTTTCTACTCCAGCATTATTCACTCTATATTTCTTTTCGCTATTGTTAGCAACTTCAATATCCAATAGAATAAAAACATCCATTTCTAAAGAATAATGTCCTTGACGTTGACGCATTGAACTCTTTTTCAATATTGAAGCAAAGTCAGACGCGACCGCATAACCCCCAAACCCAATTACGTAAAAGACACCTGAAAACATTTCCTATGACGTAGGTGTACTATACACGCGCCCTACAGTATTGCCCAGGTGTCCGTAAAGACGTCTTGAGGGGCTAGTAGCTCTAATAGTTTACCCCTATTTGGCTTCCAGAAACCAGTGAGGGGATACTACTTCCATCCACATCAAATTTTAGAAACTGTCGATATTGGAAAACCTGGACCAACTAAATCAGTAATTAAAGCAAATTTAAATTTACAGCTGGCAAATCTTATAACTATTCATCCATTTCACCTAATTATTCTCTTCCACTTTAGCACTAAACATCTGTGCTCATCAAACACCATCAACCAAAATATACTTTTCGTTACAAGGCAGTTTTTCTTTAAGAAGAGCCTTGGGGTTCCAAATTTATCTAAGATCCGAGGAACACTACTTTTTACATTAAAGAAAAAATTTAAAGAAAGTTTATTTTCATTTTTTAACTATCAAAAAGTGACTTATGGTATAATCTACAGTTCCCAAGACTCAAAGTATCTAAAGGAGGGACAGTCTAAGCAGGAGTACTTCAAAACAACATTTCAAAACAACATATTCATTTAGATAGAACTGTTCGAGGGTTGTATCCCGTCAAAGCCCTCCATCGATTCCTTTCTGCAGTGGTTGAAGCAAAATGGTAAATGGTAGGTCAGTTTTGGTACTATGTCTGATGAAACGATGAAAAGCTAACACATTTTTTGCCATGTTACAAAAACATGAGTTCAAAACAAACCCCAAAAGAGCAAGAAAGAACTGTTTATTGTTTTTTTAAGAATTAAAAGCAAGGTCTGTAAGAGCTTAGGCGGTGGCCCTAAATTCTCAATCCCGCTTAATGTGTACCTATGTCTACAAATTTTCACAAGTCAATCTTACTCCTATCGTTTTTTTTTAATAACTTGAGAAAGTACTGATCATGCAAATTAATGAGAAATAAAATCAAAGAAAGAATTGACCAGAGGGCAATAAAAACAGAAATAAGACTTACTTTGGCAGCTTCATCAACAATCTTACGCCCCTCTTCTAATTGTTCACTGAGCTGAGTACATATCTAGAAAGGAACGATTGAAAAGTTTTTTTTTGGTTATTAGTCAACATAGAGGATCAGAAGCAAAACAAACATACACTTTCAATACTATGTTAAAACACAATTCAACGAAACGATACACAACATTATTACCAAAGCACCTAAACCGTTTTCCAAAAGGGGGGGGGGTAACGCCGCTAAAATTCTCAGAGTGTAAATGTTCTTTGTTTTCACGAAGGATGTCATAAATAAGGATTTAAAGGAAATGGGAACTTCCTGGGAGGGTGTAAAAAGGAAGGCTTTAAATAGATTAGGTTGGAGGAGGAGCGTGCGTAGCTGTGTTTGCCTCAGGCGGCTTGATGCTGCAGTGAGTTATTAGTAGTAGTAGTAGTATCACTTTTCGGTATATTGACGAATGTTGTAATTTCGTATATATTTTAATCACACAATTAATTCAATCCAAATGCTATGCAAAGTGATGAAGCCCATGTGTGGTCACGCAACATCAAAGTGTGCGGGATCTCAAGCCTGTTCCTGGTGTATGGGAAACCGTATCTATGAAAATCGCCCCAACCCTTGTTCCTGCCGTCCATCTTGTGAATCTTGTTACAAAAAGAATATGAAATTCGAGCCGCATGTCTCCTTTGAACTTTCTAAATACCTTGTCGCCAGTCAAATTCAAAAGAAGCTATCTAAAAATATACTCTTCTCTTAATCATGGCTAATATTCATGTCTCTAACTCCTTAAATTCGTGCAAATTAACCTCCAATATTTTTTCGCGGTATCTTCACAGTTAGAAAGATCTCTATTAGAATCAGATCCCGACTTTGTTTTACTTCAAGAGACGTATATTAGCAGGTCTGGTGCCACGGATCAGTTTAGAGCTTTCTCCATGTTTGACGAAGAAAAGAAATTCTACTTGTAAAAAAGTCACCCAGAAGTGATTTAAATTACCAACAGTCAACGAATGAATGTGTTATCGCTTCAGTCTATCAAAAAACCGGCGTCTAACGATAGCTTCAAATTATTGCCCCCCCCCTCAAACTTCTTTATATAATCAGCTGTCTATTATAGACTGTATAAAATCTTACCCTAATTGTGTCATCGGTGGTAATTTTAAATCAAAGAACACACTACGGCTATCTAACGCTCCTACTGACGCAAAAAGTAAAGAAATGGAGGACATCATCTCAAGCAGCTCTTTAATGACGTGGCTTCACCCACTTATGATGGATCGTACTCCAGTCCTGATATGACTCTAACAAGTGTAAGGCTTATAATATATATGGACAGTTGGCATGCAGTTGAGGATTACCCTTCCCTATCAGATCATAATTATATTACATTTAAGTTGTCGTTTAGTTTTAGTAAATATGTCCCTATCACTGATTCTAGATTTAATTTTAACAAAACCAACTGGAGTTTTTTCTGTGCTACTTTGTTGGATAGCGTTGATAATATTACATTTATATTTAATCAAATATATTTATTTTAATAATATTATGTATTATTATATAATATATATATTATTATTATTATTATTATATATATATATATATATATATATATATATATATATATATATATATATATATATATATATATATATATATATATATATATATAGTAAATATTATATATTATATTACACATTATAATATAATATTATATATTATTTAATATTTTAATAATATTTATATTTAATATATAATATTTATACTACGACCCTGTCATCTCAGCCAGAAATAGACCAAGCTATGAACTGTTTGACAAATTGAATCATTAAAGCTACATCTGAATCTACCCTGTTTACTTTGCTAATGCCAAGATGTATATTAGGTGGTGGACATGGAGCTAAGTCTTCTTAGAAGGGAGTATCGCCACTTTCAAGAACAAGTAGACATTATCTGTCGAAAAACCAGGGTAAATAATGTAAAACTACTTGAGAAAAAAAATATACAAATCTGCAATCCTAAAAGCCAAATCAGAGGACTGGAATTTTTTTTTATCAACCAAAGGCAGCTCTGATCCCTGGCATACAGTACATATATTATGCAAGTCCGAAAATGGCATTGAAGCACCGACCCGCATTAAGAAAGATGATGGAACATACACTACCTCAGTGAGTGAAGCATGAGAAGAACTTTTCTCTAAATGGTTTCCTCGAGAGGATAAATCCTGTGACAGGGATTATCATCGTAATCTTAGACAAGAAGTTTCAATCGTATCAAATAATAGTAAAAACGGTGTAAATTAAGTTAGTCTAGACGAACCATAATAAACTATAAGGAATACAAGCTCAATGAAAGCAGCTGGCCAGGACGGGATCCTAAATTCAGTTTTGACAAAAAATATCAATGTGTTATCACATATTATGTTGATAATTATTAATGCTTATCTCAAGCTGTCATATTTCCCAAGGATTGGAAAGTTACAAATATTCTTATCAATAATAAAAAAAAAAAATTAAAAATGGCCCTGTTTCTTCCTATAAACCTATTAGCTTGTTTTTTGATGTTGAAAAAATTTTTGAACATTAATTTCGAATAAAATGAATTCATTTTAAATAGAAAATTATTATGGTCTTATCATATTTCTTACATAGTGAATTCAGCTAAACAACATTCCAGCCACCTTCTTAGTATTCCCCCATCAAGTTAGGATCTAAAACCGTCTGCCTGAAGATTGCTGTATAAAAAGTGTTATCAAGTTCTATTCTGAATGCTGCTCCTATAAGGATCATTGCAATTAGGAAAATACATATAAGGAAAGTCCTACTTCCAGCTCAAAGGCCTTCCTTCATTTTGATTTCCAAATCTTTTGGAACTGCTTCAAGTGAGGTCATAGTCGCCATTTCTTGAATACTTTCAATTGGTTATTGGGCTATTAAATGTCCTTGTTACGTTATTTCAGTAAAAATAGTCCTAATGTGTGGCCAAGTTCCTCTCCCCCCTGTATTTCCATTCGTCATTCTGCTGATCATAGTACCTTTACTGATGAACTAGCTGCTCAATTTTTGGGCACAGATATTATAATAAAATGAATACCCCTGCCTCTCTCACTGCCCCCCTTACCGTTTTGACCAATGCAATATATCATAATTGGTATAATAGGTTTGAGAATTCCGTCACTAGCTGGACGATGAACTTTTTTCGTAATAAGGATGATCTTTTATCTCTTAAAAATTTTAGCCCGTCTCCTTACTTAACCCGATTTTTAACTGGACACAGCCGCCTAAAATATTTCCTACGAAGAATTTGGAAAAGTGACACTCCACTCTTCTCGTGTGGCGGTGTTGAAAATTGTTATCACGTCCTCTTTGAATGTACTAATTATTCTTTTCCTCGCTCGCTATTGATAAATTGTTTAAATGACTTGTTAATCTATTTTCCTTTCGGTTTGTATTTGCTTAGTGTTTGCAAACTTCCTTGTTCTCTAGTCAGTCTATCTCTTACTGATACGGTCCGAATGATTAAAGTTCATAGTTGATTTCTACAGTGATATGCTTATTATTTAGTTCGTAGTCCCTTATTTTCCTTTCAGGTTTTTGTTGTGCTTATTTCGCTCTTTTTAGTGTCATTTTACAGTCTTTGTAGTTGTAGATGTGAAATGCCGGGTTTCCGGTTCAGTCACTAATAAATTACCCATTTATACCCTTAAGTGAATTATTGCCAGAATGAGTTTCACTTTACTAGAACAAATTATTGAAAAACAAGCTCACTTATAAGTGACACACACTTAATTGTATATAATAGGCACAATTTTCATCCATGTGGATGAAAATTGGGTTAACAACCCAATCATGGGTTAACAACCCAATGGGTTAACAACGGTGGGTTAACAACCTATATCAGGAAAGGCATCTTTTTCAAGGTAAGATATGTTTTGAAGTAATTTGAAATGGCAGTTGAGGAAACGGTACTGAACTGAATAAAAGTAATGATATTCTCATTTTGTAGTGTACTGGTTTCCATCAAGTTAAGGTAGAAATTAATTTGATTGTTTGGAAGTCAAACTGGAATGGTTGTCAACAGATCTACCATTTTGATTGTGGCGGTGATTTTAATATGGATATATTACCATGAATATCCAAAATTAGAGAACGTCCAAAATATTTTTTTTTCTCCTTGGATTTAGCCAGCGTTGTCAGTCAACTTTTTCAGTTTAATGCAAGGTTTGATGATGACAGGTTAGGTTATAATAGGTTTGGTTATAATGGGTTATGTTAGGTTTTTAACCCATTCTCTATATTTAAAACCATATTTACCCTAGCCTAATATTTTACTATCATAGCTTGCATATGACTGAAAAAGCTGATTGGCAAAGCTAACTCAATCCAAGCAGAGGAAAGGAACTTCGGACATTAACTGGTGAATGTTGACATGAACCAGATTTCGGAGATTCACGGTAACAGATAGAATGCAAACTGCCGGAGTTAATGGAGGAGGCGAGATCATTTTCGAAGTAAAGATCATATCAGCTTATATGAAGGCTAATTAAAAAGTCCACCGAAGGTAAAGGGAGTGTTTTGATAAGACTGTGTGAAATTTTTAAAGCAACCGTCACTCATCATATAAATGTGCTTTTTAACGGAGCCAATATCAGAAGTGAAGGTATTTTGCATCAGAGATAAAGAAGGCAAACGTTTAAATATGGCAGAGCAAATACTCAAGACGAGGAAAGAGGTGATCATTCATAAAAAATAGAGTAACTAACTTGTTTCCCATTTCAAATAACATGTTTCACCCTAACAAAGATTTGGATACAAATGATTTCTATCTGTTGATGACGGAGTAACTGATTCTTCTTTTCAAATGCCATATTTCACCAGGACCATTATTTGACATGCACTGATTTATCTGTCACGAGGAAATAACACGTTCTTCATTTCAGATGGCATGTTTTGTCATTAACAAGATTCAGGCCCTTTATTGGAGATTGGGGGTTAAGGGGGAATTCACTCCTCTGAGTTTAGTGGGTTTTTAACCTTTCATTCTTTATCACAATATATTTGTCAGCATTTATCAGCATACCTCAACGAGCACGAGGTTACCGACAATTTTGCTTTAATAGCAGATTCTACCCCCCCCCTATTTAGTTTCTTTATCAGCGGACCTTTTTTTGTTCTTGTTTATAAAAACTTAATTTTTTTATGCGTATTAAGCATTGGGCTGTCACTAAACAAAGATATAACTGGAATTTCCATCCTCTATTGAGACCAGTCCATGGAGCGACAGGCATGCCAGGATTTCCATCTGTAACAAAATAACTGGTTTTGCGTTTCAAATGGCATGTTTTGTCATGACAAGTATTTACCTAGCAGCGACTTTTACCATTTACTGCAGATGAAAAGTTGATTGAGTTTATCCCAATGATTCAGCTTTAACCCATATTTCGAAACACCACCATAACCATACTAAAATCTAAGGTGGCAGCGTTTCATGCAGGATTGCCACCCCTAATGACTGATCACTATTTCTAGTGATTTTTAAATTGCCTAAAAAATCACTAAATCGGCACATAGGGTTATTCATTTATGTGAATAACTTCATCAGTGGGTTATTGAAGAAAATCACTAAATCAATCAAAAAATCACTAAATCTAGCGATTTTTCCCTCGCCGGGTGGTAACCCTGGTTTTACGAAGGAAACATTATAGCTTCTTAGAAGCAAATAAAAAAAAATGTAAATTTGAACATGATTATTTAAGAAGGTTAAAAAAAACAATGCATTTAAAATATATGAACAAATAGTTTTTACCTTTATCCCTCTTTTACTTAATGCAAACTGATGTTATTTTCAGAATGTGAAATGTTGAACTTTTTTCCTTTAGGCCTTTGTTTTAATTAATACACAAAATACAATTTTAGTAGCTAATTTAGCGATTGTCCACCCAAGATAGGGATTGCCTATCGCAATACTAGTTCATTTTACAACAAGGATATTTGGAGAGTGTGTAATTTAGTACATCAGAGATTACAGATAGGACAATAGGAGGTATTTACATAAAGATATAATTGAGCTCTATCCCTAGATTCCATTTCTACCGTGCTTTGAAGAAGTCAAGTCAAAATAGCATGGTCATATCAAATGACTTTAAGCTACAAAACCAAATTTCAGAGGAGTTTATTTTTAGACTTCCAACAAAAAGATTCATTACACTCGAAATCCTAGAAAGATGTGAAATCTAACAGTTTATGATAACGAACTATAGCAAGGAGCGACCCGGCTTAATAGTAAACGAAACTCTAAAAATCGGAATTTTGATGCCAAACGATACATCAAAAGAATTGGATTTTCATGCTGATGTTAAATATATAAGTTTCATCAAATTTAAGCTTTGTCGTCAAAAGTTACGAGCCTGAGAAAATTTACCTTATTTTGGAAAATAGGGGGAAACACCCCTTAAAAGTCATAGAATCTTAACGAAAATCACACCATCTTATTCAGCGTATCAGAGAACCCTATAGCAAAAATTCAAGCTCCCATCTACAAAAATGTGGAATTTCGTATTTTTTGCCAGAAGACAGATCGCGGATGCGTGTTTATTTTTTTTTTTCTTTTTCCCAGGGGTCATCATATCGACCAAGTGGTCCTAGAATGTCGCAAGACGGCCCATTCTAATGGAAATGAAAAGTTCTAGTGCCCTTTTTAAGTGACCAAAAAAATTGGAGGGCACCTAGGCCCCCTCCCACGCTCATTTTTTCCCAAAGTCAACGGATATAAATTCTGAGAGAGCCATTTTGTTCCACATAGTCGAAAACCATGATAACTATGTTTTTGGGATGACTTACTCCCCCAAAGTCCCTGAGGGAGGGGCTGCAAGTTACAAACTTTGACCAGTGTTTACATACAGTAATGGTTATTGCGAAGTGTACAGATGTTTTCAGGGGGATTCTTTCGATTTGGGGCGTTAGGTTGAGGGGAGGGGGCTATGTGGGAGGATCTTTCCTTGGAGGAATATGTCATGGGCGAAGAGAAATTCAATGAAAAGGGCGCAGGATTTCTAGCATTACTATAAAAAAAAAAAAATAAAATAAACATGAAAAAGTTTTTCAATTGAAAGTAAGGAGTAGAATTAAAACTTAAAACAAACAGAGATTATTAAGCATATGAGGGGTTCTAAAAATACTTTAGCATAAAGAGCGAGGTATTTAGGAGGAGATAAATACTTCGCAACTTGTGGCAAAGTTTGACTCTTTGCCACAATTCTACTTCTTAAAACAATTAAAAACTTTAGCGTAAAGAGCGAGGCGTTGAGGAGGGGACAACCCATTTCATATACGGAGTAATTTCTGTTCGTTTTAAGTTTTAATGTTGCTCCTTACTTTCAGTTAAAAAAACTAGTTTTTTTTTATTTAATAACACATAAGAGACTAACTCTAATTGGCTTTCAAGTTTTTCGAGTAAAAAACTTGTTAAAGGAACAGTGATTGAGGACGCGAGGGAGAGGATTATTTTTCGGAACTTAAGGGCTTCAAGTATGACATCATCTATTTCGTAAAATATAAGGAAAGACAAACTTAACAGTAAACATTCCGTTTTCCTAAAACAAAGCCTACACAGCAAAACGTCAAAATAACAGACAAATGAACATTTCATAAACAAGTAAGTTTTTTTGTTGTCCCTAGAAAAGAGGTGATTTAATCAATTAATTCTTTTTTGTGGCTCAAACGCCTCGAACATCCAACTTTTTATTTTGAATATTGCGGTTGAAAAAAAATATATATATCAAAGACGATCTTCGCTGAAATATGAATTTGCTCTAAAAGGTAGGGCTTCAAAAATGTACTTTAGATAGAGGAAAGGGACTAAATTGAGATTAAAAAATGTAGGTAAGTTTCTATACGAAGCTTGTACTTTCTCTTCTTCAATATGTACATGCATGAATATACATACACAGAAACCTTAGATTTGTTTCTATTCTCTGTGACTGTTAAGTATTGTCAGACTTTGATTGTGACTGTGATTGTCAGAACTAAAGCTTCAAGATGGAAACTTCAGAGGAACAGAAGCATTGGCTATACTCTCATTCTTAAACGACTACAGTATTCAAATGCTTTTTTCTGGGGAGGGGGTTAAACTACGGAAAACACAAACCTAGGTGAATCATAAGGAAAATAAAAGAGGTTGTAAAAATCCTAAAAAAACTCAACGCTATGGGATAAGAGCACTGGCATAAGCCCTGGCAACAAATATTATTTAAATCAATAGACTAATAACATCTAATTTGAAAGGCACAAAAAGCCTCTCATTCGAAAATTGAAATTCGAAGATTTCGAAAATTTCGAAGAATTCGAAAGTTTCGTAAATTCGAAAAAAGCCTCTCATTCGAAAAGATTTGATTCAAGGTCTCTGATTTCGGCTCATGAGCAAAGGAAGATTATGTATACTATTTGGTAAAGATGATCGCACCCGAATGCCGTCATATAGAATTCAGTGTATATGACCTAGTTATATAGAAATTAGTTATACAGAAATCTAGTCATATAGAACCCACTAGCAACTCAGTACATTACCAATACAACTAAAGTCAGCAGAGCTACACTAACTCCTCCTTCGCCCAAATCTGTTCAAAGCTTCAATATTGACTCCCTCCCACTCCCTGCTTCATTCTATTTTCCTTAAATTCTTTCTTGTGACCCCCCTCCCTTGCGTACGTAGAGCAACATATTTATTTAAGTTTACTAAAATAGAAGTGTATCGCAGAGATGTGCAGAGAATTGAAGGTAAATCCCACAAGTTCGACTTTTTTATAGTCATACTTCATTTTCAATGTTTTCCTTCGATTCTGAAAAAAATCTTTTTTTCTGCTTCATTCTTAGGCCATCACCTTTTCACCAATAAATAAATATCTATCCATCTATTGCATTAAATTAAGGATCTAAAACTTTTCTTTCCAAGAAGTGATAAATTACCCTAGTACAGAATTCTCAATTAAGTCTGAACTTGTTTCCTGACGGATCGAGCTAATATTTACAAATAATGATTGACAGTTCTCGTATGATCCCACCTTAGAGTCAAAACACCATCTATTTGCCGTATCCTAATTCTTAGAAAGTCCAAAGCAATTTGACCAAATTGCTTAGAAGACACCATGAATTTGAATAACTTATTTATTTGGCAAGGAGAATATTTAGGACTCGTACAATAATATATATCATTCGAAAGTTCTCCTCTAGAGAGCTCTTCCTTTTAAGTCAACATGACGAAAAAGAAATGGATAATAAATTTATCTTAGAGAATTACACTGTTAGCTACACCAAGAGCAGAGGCGGTTTTAGGCGGGGCAGAGGGGCATTTTCTCCGGGTGCAAAAATTTAAGGGTGCAAACTTTCTGACAGTCATTTTCTAATTTTCGATTTTTTTTTTTAATAAAGTGGAGGGTGCAGTTGGCAGTAAGTGTAAGCAAATTGAAACCGAAATTTTATTTTTCCCATAACTCTATCACCATTCTTTGGAAATAAAAGTAGGTAGACCAAATTAAATTAATTTTAATCTTTTTTTGATATTTTAATCGAAATTTGGTTAAAAAATTAAAAATCTGTTAACAGATGAAAATTTTGTTGAAATTTAGCCTCAAAATTTTAGGAAACACGAAGGGGGGGGGGCACTCACCAAGATGCTGCCCCGGGCGCGGGAGAGGCCAGAACCGAGACTGAGCAAGAGCTTTTACAGCAATGATATGACACATTAGGAACGTACACACCACAAATTTTTATAGTTTTAAGAATCAGCAAGCATTTGAGAATAATTTAGCATGCATTTAACCTCTTTAAAGAGGTGAAATGACAACCTCTTTAAAGAGGTTGTCCTTAACATTTATTGGCTTTAGGATCATGTCTCAAGACTACCGCCTCTAAAGATATATTTGTAGTTTTAAGAATCAGCAAGCATTTGAGAATACTTTAGCATGTCTTTAACCTCTTTAAATAGGTTAAATGCTAATCTCTTTAAAGATGCCGGCCTCTTTAAAGAGGTTGTCCTTAACATTTATTGACTTTAGGATCATGTCTCAAGACTACCGCCTCTAAAGATGTTTTTTTTATAGTTTTAAGAATCAACAAGCATTTGAGAATACTTTAGCACGCCTTTAACCTCATTAAAGAGGTTAAATGTCCACCTCATTAAAGATGCCAACCTCTTTATAGAGGTTGTCCTTAACATTTATTGACTTTAGGATCATGTCACAAGACTACCACCTCTAAAGATGTCTAAGATCTCTAAAGATGTCTAAAGTATCAGCAAGCATTTGAGAATACTTTAGCATGTCTTTAACCTCTTTAAAGAGGTTAAATGCTAACCTCTTTAAAGATACCAACCTCTTTAAAGAGGTTGTCCTTAATATTTATTGACTTTAGGATCATGTCTCAAGACTACCGCCTCTAACGATGTTTTTTATAGTTTTAAGAATCAGCAAGCAATTGAGAATACTTTAGCATGCCTTTAACCTCTTTAAAAAGGTTAAATACTAACCTCTAAAGATGTCTAGGATCATGTCACAAGACTACCACCTCTAAAGATGTCTAAGATCTCTAAAGATGTCTAAGATGTCTAAAGTATCAGCAAGCAATTGAGAATACTTTAGCATGCCTTTAGCCTCTTTAAAAAGGTTAAATACTAACCTCTAAAGATGCCAACCTCTTTAAAGAGGTTGTCCTTAACATTTATTAACTTTAGAATCATGTCTCAAGACTACCACCTCTAAAGATATTTTTTATAGTTTTAAGTATCAGTAAGCATTTGAGAATTCTTTAGCATGGCTTGTAGGTCCTTTAAATACGATCAAACAAGCCCGCGAGTTCTCACAGCTCTATAGGATAAGAGATATAAGTTTGTCAGTATTCAGTCAAAAGTAAATTCTAAGCAACTAATGCTGGAGGCCCTTCAAATTAAAAAAAGACAACTAAAAGTTGAGGTGAAGCTGATCTTATTCAATAAAAAATTAGTCAAAATGAGGCGAAATACATCCCTTTGAATCACTTACTTGATAATTTTTTCCCCGTATGCACATTAAAGTATGAGGCCATAGTCAATATACCGTAGAACGTGGCCTAGCCATCTCAACCTTTCTTTCATTATACCTCTAGAAATCGGGATTGAACCGAATTTTTCGTACAGCCTACTATTTGAAATACGGTCAGTCAGCCGGGTACCCAGATCAATCCGTAGGCAATTTCTCTGGAAAACATCTAGTAAATTTCCATCTGCTTTTTGAAGCACCCATGCTTCAGAGCCATATTTGACCACTGTCATCACTTTAGCTTCCAATATTCTAATCTTGGTTTGCAGACTTATCTTTCTATTCTTCCAAACTTTTTTTAACTGTGAAAAAACACCCTGAGCCTTAGCTATTCTACTTTTAACGTCTTCACCCACCGTCTTTACTAACCTACCAAGGTAAGTGAAGCTGCCAACCTGATCAATCTTTTCGTTACCAAACGTCACTTTTTCATCTTCACTTATTCCTAGCCTTAGTGATTTAGTCTTCTTCACATTAACTTTCAAGCCTATTCTAGCACCCTGAACTCGCCAAACCTCTAAAAATTAATTCATTTTGTTCACACTTTTATCTAATATGCTTAAATCATCAGCATAATCTGAGTCCAGGAGCGTTTTTCCTCCCCATTTGATTCCGTGGTCTCCAATTGCCTTTATTGTGCTCCTTATGACGAAGTCCATCAAACTAATCCATATAAAGGGGGATAGAACACAAACCTGCTTAACTCCTGATTTAATACAAAACCAGTTACTAACCTCATTTCCTACCTTAACCGCAGCAGTATTATTCTTGTACATAGCACAAATCACTTTAATGTATTTCTCAGGTATACCATACAAGGATAAGACTTTTGCTAACGCTCTTATATCAACAGATTCGAAAGCTTGCTCATAATCGATAAAACTGAGGACCAGAGGTGTTTGACAACGAAGGGACTTCTCAATTATTAACCTAAGAGTGAAAACTTGGTCTCTATCTTTTCTAAAACCGCACTGTTCTTCCCTTAAAACTTTGTCTACAGCAGCTCTCAGTCTAAAAAGTATCGCATTACTCAGTAATTTGCTACCTACAGAGACAAGACTGATGCCTCGATAATTACGACACTCACTCTTGTCACCTTTCTTATACAGTGGTTTAATTAAGGTTTTCCTAAAATCATTAGGTACTTCCCCCTTTTCAAAAATCATGTTCATAATCTTCAGTAGCTTATTCCTAACCTCAGAGCCACCATATTTAAGAAACTCATTAATCATACTATCAGCACCTGGGGCCTTATTATTTTTTAATCCTTTTAGTACTGTCGCTAATTCTTCCTCACTAAACAAATCTTCCTTCACATCCAAGGTATCACAAACTTTTTCATTTTCATCTATATCTTTTCCTGCATCGGTTTAGCACATTCTCAAAATGTTCCACCCATCTTTCTTTAACTTTTTCCTTATCACTAATTGTGGCCCCATTTCTATCTTTAACTGGGACTAGTCCGGATTGACTACCCCCTCACAATTTATTAACATGCCAGTATAATATTTTACTATTATGCCGTTTAGCCGCATCTTCCAGATCCTCAGCAATTTTATCCATGACCTTCACTTCACATCTCCTTAGTTCATATTTTAATGTTTTCTCCATATTCCTTTTGTACGACCTATCACTCAGATAATTCTTGCACAAACCCCTTCTACTCTCTATTAAACCTAAAGCCTTTTCACTAGTATTCCTAGTTGCAGACTTAGCACTCTTCCCTAAGACACCATCAGCAACTTTACAAATTGTTTTTCTAAAATTATACCATCCATCTTCCACATTGTCAAATTTTTAACTCTCAAGTTTAGTATTCAACTGTTCCTGGAAGTTTTTTCTCAAATTTTCATCCTGGAGTCTACCAAAATCGATATTCCAAAATATTCTAAAATATACCAAAAATCGATATTCTAAATACTATTTATGAAAAAAAAAGAAAAAAAGTTGCTCATTAAAGGAAAAAATTTCGGATAAAACATTTTGTGCATTGTTATATAAAAAGAGACAAAAACCTATAGGCGCCACATGTTACAGTAATTAAATTCATTAGCCTAAGCACTATAGAACGAACAAGACGAAAATGAGAATCAACAACAAGACCTTGAATAGTAAGTGGATCAGACAGAATAATATATTGTTCCAACAAATTGGTATTCCCTGGCCACTTGAGTCTATAAACAATTCACCGTCGAATATTGGATTGCCCTCTCTTATGTCTAATGTGTGTCATATCATATCCAGCCTCAAAGCATAACTTCTACCATTTATTCATTGAATTCTTTATTTGCTAGACGTCTAGCTATTTAGAGATGTTTCCGAAGCAACATTTTACAATATTCATCTTAATTTATATTTTAAAAGTAGATCTTGGTTGCAATCGTCTTGAAAACATGAAAATGTAGCATTTTTTTCCCACACCCAAGTACAAACTTTACAAACGTTAGTAGAAATAGGGAGTTTGAAAAATTAGCGATTTTCATTGAGTCAGAATCGGCCCAAAAGTCAAGAAATTTTTCGATTTTCAAGGGATTGGGGTTTCTCCATCAATTCACGTTCTTAGCATGAAAAAAAACACCTTAATCGTTTAATAATTAAAACAATAGGTGGATAATTAATTGTTTCTTCATTATAAATGAGGTCTGTCTGAATTACCATAATTTTATGCAGGGCCAGAATCACTGCATATGGGTGCTAAGTAAACACTTTTTAGCCAACCCAATTTTGTATTTTTTTATTTTGTTGTGTTTCAATGGCTGTAATAAATTTACATATTAACTTATACAATGTGTACCATTTATCCCAACCAGATTCAATATCTATAAAAATTAAGCGATGGATGCGATATTTATCTCTATTTCCATAGAGGATAATTTCAAAACTTTAAATGACAATCGCTACAAATCTTTCTTGTATTTTGATTCTACATGAAAAATAAAGCAGTTTGCGTCCGAAATTTTGTTTCAGAAGAATAACCCTATCAAAAATAATTAACACTAAAAACAGCAAAAGTAAACGATTGTTACACTTGTAGGTATGTCTTGCCTTACCTTCACAGACCAAGGGCTGAAAAAAAAATTGACATCGAGTATTTACTTATAAACGTTTACTAATTGAAAGAAGTTCGAAAAAAGTGTAATCCGCTTAGGAGGGCGGGGCGGACAATGCCAAAATCTTAAATAACAAATACTTAAAATCTTCACATATTCAGACTCAGCGCGTTAAACGATGCATCATACTCCAGTCGAAAGTGGCTGGCAGGATCAAAACATGAAAATGTCATTAAGGGTTGCCTCTTGAAACTTTTCAGCTGTTTTTTCCAGCCCCCCTTTAGAATTGTACCCCCTGCTCTCATTTCATATAGTAAGTTTCGCTTGCTTGATGTTATAAATGCTTCATTCTTATACTTATACAGCTTTTATTTATATTTTTTTCATAGGTCAACGACCACAACATATGCCGTTTGAAGAGGCAAGTGCTTAATAACATCTTTGAGAGCGGTGCATTTTTTGGGCAACACATTTGTTCGGAATAAAAGTATGGTTTGTTTCCAGTACAGTAAATACCCCAAGCTAGTTCTAATGCGTAGATTGATCCTAAATAATATAGTAGGTGAATCTCAACGCATTGGAAATATTTGCATTAAGTACGCTAGAATAAAAAATCTTAGTTAGATTAAAACAGTGCATTAGTTAAAATGCTTTAAAGAAAAACAGATCGCCCCCGGTTGGAGTGAGATGATGTCGCAAGAAAGATTCAAGGGAAATGGGAACTTTCTGGGAGGGCGTAGAGAAGGAGGCTTTGAACAGTGGGGTGGATGAGGAGCTTGCGTAGCTGCGTTAGCCTCAGGCGGATTTGTACTGCAAGTTGTTAGTAGTAGTAGTATTAGTAAAATGAGACTTTTAAATAATATCTAAGCTTCAAGTAGAAAATGCTTACCTTTTTGTACTCAGTTATGATAACTGTAGTCCTTTGGCTCTCAGCCTCATTTTTGGCAATTTCTCTTTTCAGCATCTCCTTGACTTGAGATGATTCTGCTTCTAAGCATTTGTTATCTTCTTCTACTTCTTTTAAGGACCGTCTAGAAGACTGAAGCTCTCGACTGAGAGTATCAAGCTTTCGTTCAGCCTGAAAAATAACAAAACCCAATGCAAACTAGAGCTAACCATCAGCTTCCGAAGTTAATGATCAGATTATGAGAAAGATCGTTTTAAATTGCTTTTTTTTTTCGTGGATATTCAGCCCTGGCCTTTTATTGAGTGTCCTATGGACGATTACGAAGTCTTATACTCTATACGGAGGGGAATATCAGAAGATTTTCTCCAAGAAGACAATTTTCCCTGGCATCATTTTGCTACTATGAGTTGTTGGTAGTAGCTGTAGCAGTAATCAGTAATCAGAAACAAAGTTGCATTGCAGTATGTTCACCTCCTTAAGAATACCCCCCCCCCACAAAAAAAGCAAGCAATATTACCGTTAGAAATGACATTGAAAATTGTTTCAAATCGGTCAAACCCGTGGGTAATTATTTTAATTCTGGGATAAATAAAACCTGAGACAATTTTGAGAGCGGTGGATCGCATTTCTTGCTGTTGTTATAAGTTCCATATCGGCCGAACTTACCAGGAATTAGCAGAAGGCTTTATTGAGCATCCACAAATCCATAGATACAGCTCTCAAATTAAGCAAAAAACCTCCTGAAACTTTTGTTTCTGCTTTGGGAGAGCATATTTTTGATAATCCTAACCATTTCCTACAATTTGTGGAAGCAACGACTATTTCTGATGATATAAGCTTCACACGATGGGCTAGAGAAGCCATATAAATAAATAAATAAAAAATCACAGATTTAGCAATTAACAGAGACACAGGTAGTCTGAATAATGATTAAATTCATAGTATTATTATTTTAACTAGTAACGAGTTAAATAGTATTATTATTTTAAATTGTAACTAGGTCACCAAGAAATTTAAAAGAAAATAAAACCAACAAATAGCTGGATTGGATAACAACGAAAAGATTATTTCTCAGAAGTAAAAAATAATTTCTTTTTTCAATTCCCTTTATCATCTTATTGCCAATTCTTTCTGTGTTGCTACAAAAGTATCTCATTGTGTTGAAAAATACATTCTACTTCCGTAGCTTTTTCATGGAGTAACTATTGTATATATTGGTTTGACTTCTCTCTTTGTTATTATTTTCATTTTTAGCTTCCTTCTTTTTACGTTAATACGGTTCAGGTATATTCTTTCTCAACGTTGAGGACGCCCTGCTGTATGGGGGCTTCTTCTTCTTCTTCTTTTTCAGCAGACGGGGGAACATGTTCGTTTGATTGTTCTTCTTTTTCTTCCTACTGGCCTTAGGCTCGTTGTTTTTCGTAATGTTTTTTTTGGGGGGGCTTGTCATGAAAGGCCAGTTTAGCTTTAAATCTTTTATAGCTTCTACTTTCTATCAAATTGGGATCAGATATGGCAATTCATTTTGGTGGATATGCAACTGATAAGATAGTGGAAATCTCCCTCCACCCCCTCACCCAGGATCTGGATGAAAGTGGCACTTTTTTCAGTCTAATTCTTGACCCGCGTTTGATATGAATGCAAAATTTTACAAAGTTTTATAAAAAACAAGTATTTTATAAAAAAAAAAAATTATACCTATTTCATTTACTAGAAATTTAGCCAAATCCAGAGGAACTTTTCTTCTTAGTTTCACGATCCCCACGCCGTAAAAAGTTTCGTATTCGCATTTATTTACCTCCATAGACCGTTAGTCACCAATTGATAAAACAAAATAAACAACTACAGAAGCAGTATTGTTGCTCCGCAACACGATTGTAACCCGCAAATCCTGAGAGAGTAAATTTCTAAGGATTATTTTGCTAAATAGGGTGGAAAAATAATCCAACATCAAATAGCGATCATAATTTTGAAATGTTATTTAAAAGTTGGACATTTTTCAAATTACCTTAAAGAAAATCCAGTTCTGACAGGTCAGATTTTTATTTTATTTTTAAAGTCCTTATATTTTAAAAGGATTTCCTTTCATTTATTAGATCGTCTAAACTTTTAGACTAGATTTTACTGAATCTATTTCCTATGAATCCCATGAGCGGAATACTTGAGAGAATTTGCATTTATAAAACAGGGTTAAATTGCGATAAAAACTGATAGTAAAAACGATCATAAGAAGTTCTAGTAAAAAGCAGCCAGTCGCGTGATTTCTCCCTCTCAAATATGCATACCCCCTCTCCATACGAAATCCCCGAGAACTGTAGGCTACCCAGTTATTCAGAACTTGTCTTGAGCCAATTGCTTATGTGAATATTGGCAATTTGAAATAAAAAAAGAAAAGAACTGCAAAAACGAGCAGTTTTTGCTCTTTTTGAAAAGCACGTTTTGCCCATTTTTTAATAAGTGAAATTCTGAATTATTTTAAAGTTTTTATCAAAAAGAAGCACTGCCTTCTCCTTTACCACCCACTCTTGACTCCTAAATTTGATTAGCACTTATTGACAAGCATTACGGAGCAAAAATATGCAGCCAGTCGATGACTGTAAGTTTCTATTTATCGGTCACCTTTCAAAACGTTTGAAGATTTCATTACGAAAAGAAAACATGAAAAAATAAGCTTTTTCATTCTCACAGCACCATAAACAAAAACAATTTCTATAAGATTTCTCTTCTGTTACGACATTCATTCTTGAAACATTGGGGCAAAAGGTCAAACTTCGCCGTAAAGGATAGGGATTAAGGCCGGAGGAGCTTCCCTTATACACAGAATAATTTTTTGATGTTTTGAGTTTCAATGCCGCTCTTTACTTTCATTTAAAAACAATGCCTTTTCAATCTAATTTTTGTTTATCTTTAATATAGAAGTGGGGAAGGGGGGTTCTGGGAGGGATATGCCTAACACCAGTAGATAAACCATTTAAACAACCCCTAAAAATCCAGAGTCTTTTGATGTACTTCGCTATTTAACTGTGCAGGGGTTATAAGTTATTGTAAAGATTATAAGCTATTTGAAGGGATTTTAAGATTATGAACTATTTATCTGTGCGTTTAGTTTAAGTCCCATAAGAGTTAGCAGAGCAAAAAATGATTTGTTGGATGTTATTGCTGATTTAGTTATTGGCAGGCTAGGTTAGAAGACACAAATTGTTTACCCGCTCTCCAACGCAAAAATTTATGGAAGGGTACTACAACCTTCATTTTTTAATCAAATGAGCTCCCTACCAATTTTCTACAAAAAATTTCTTGATATTAAGTGGCATGAGAATTTTTTGCCTTTTTCTGGCCCTTTGTTCGGCAGTGGCGTAATTTCGTCAAAATCCTAGGGGGGGGGGGGGGCAAGGTCGGAGCAAAATATTTTCCATATCAAATTAAAATGGCATTAAAAACTGAAAAATGAGCCATATAGTAGCATAAAGGTAAAGATATACAAAAGAAAACTGGCCCTTTTCTGGAGTTCCTTGAATTATGCAGGCTTATCTTAGTTTTGACAAAAATTTTAAAGAAACTAAAGTTCTGGGAGGGGCAGTTGCATCTCCCTTGCCCCATATCAAGTTACGCCCCTGTTGTTGGGCCCGGTTGAGAGGAATCAATTTTTATTACATTTTCCTTCCACATTGGGGTACCTTTAGCTCGAAGACTTAAATATGTAAGTTTCGAGCCAATCGGAGAAAAAACGGGCTCTATTTTGGCCCCATCAATGGTAAGGAGGCGCACCTCTGAATATTTTCTTTGTACATTAAGGGCTTTATGGGCTTATGACAGTAAGTTTCAAACTAATCAAGGAAAAATAGTTTTTTTGACCTACACGGAAAAAACATTTGCTAATAGCTACGATCCAGTTACACAACAAATATCAATCAACCCCCTTTTTTTTACCATTATACAAATTATGTGCAAACAATTAGAGATTTGCATTATATACAGCCTTATCCCAGGGGTTGTAGGGCCATACCCTCCCCGGAGGCGTATTTATCAGACCTATTGATTATTTTGAACAATATGGTCATCTTAAATGACCCATTCCAAGTCTTTTTGACCACCCTTCTCTGAATGGTGGCCAGGGAAAGAAGGTTTTAGCCCTTTTCTGGCCAGTTTTAGGGGGGGAACACATTTATTAAATTATTCTTTCTGAATTGTGATCTCCTTCAACTGAAGACACAAAGTTTCAATGCAATTGAAAAAAAAAAAAAAAAAAAAATCGGCCATTATTCTGAGACCAAGATTTTTAGGAAGAGCTCCAAGATTTTTTTTTTGACTTAAGGCTCCTCTCACCCCAAAACCTTACGGTTGTAGGTATGAACTTAACCAGTAACAAAAAAGTTTTTGGCCCAGTTCTGGACCCTCTATCCCCATCCCTTCCACAAAAAAATTGATTATTTTTAGAAAATGCATTTAGAGGTAACAATCGACCCTTAAAAAGGGCACTAGAACTTTCAAATTCCAATCGAATGATTCCCCTCCAAAATATGCTATTTCACTAGAGCGTTCCAACTAATATCAACAGCTAGATATCAGAAAATTAAAAAAAGTAAATTTTTTTTTCAACAGTATGGTCTAGGGAAGTCATTATCCAATTGTTTTTATGGAACAGTTCGTGGTAAGCAAGTAAGGAGTGACCAGGCTCAATAGTAGCCGAAACTCTTAAAAAACGATATGTTAGATACCGATAGGTACATAAAAAGAATCAAATTTTTATTCTGATTTCAAATATATAAGCTGCATCGAGTTTAGTCTTACCCATCAAAAGTTACAAGCCTGAGAAAATTTGCCTTATTCTCGAAAAAAGGGAGAAACATACCCTAAAAGTCATAAAATCTTAATGAAAATCACACCACCAGATTCAGCGTATCAGAGAATCCTACTGTAGAGGTTTCAAGCTCATACCTGTAAAAATGTGGATTTTTTTTTTTTTTGCCAGAAGAAATATCATGGATGCGTGTTTATTTTATTTTTTCCAGGGGTGATGGTATTCGACCCAATGCTCCTAAATTATCGCGTAAGGGCTCATTCAAATGGAAATTAAAAGTTCTAGTGCCCTTTTTAAGTGACCAAAAAATTGGAGGGCAACTAGGCCCCCTTCCGAACTCATTTTCCTCCCAAAGTCATCCGATCAAAATTTTGAGATAGTCATTTTGTTAAGCATAGTAAAAAAATCTAATAACTATGTCTTTGAGGATGGCTTAATCCCCCACAGTCCCAGAGGGAAGTGCAAAAAGTTATGACTTTGTCCATTGTCAAACAGTTCGTGGTAACAAACTGTAGTAAGGAGCGACCCGGCTCAATAGTAATCAAAATTCTAAAAAATGGAATTTTGATACCAATAGTTACATCAAAAGAATCGCATTTTAATTCTGATTCTAAATATATAAGCTTCATCAAGTTTAGTCTTACCCATCGAAAGTAGCCTGAGAAAATTTGCCTTATTTTAGAAAATAGGGGGAAACATCCCCTAAAAGTCATAGAATCTTAACGAAAATCACAACATCAGATTCAGCGTATCAGAGAACTATACTGTAGAAGTTTCAAGCTCCTATCTACAAAAATGTGGAATTTTGTATTTTTTGCCAGAAGGCAGATCACGGATGCGTGTTTATTTGTTTGTTTGTTTTTGTTTGTTTTTTTCCAGGGGTGATCGTATCAACCCAGTGGTCCTAGAATCTTGCGAGAGGGCTCATTCTAACGGAAATGAAAAGTTCTAGTGCCCTTTTTAAGTGACCAAAAAAATGGAGGGCACCTAGACCCCCTCCCACGCTAATTATTTTCCCAAAGTCAACGGATCAAAATTCTGAGATAGCCATTTTATTCAGCATAGTCGAAAAACCTTATAACTATGTCTTTGGGGACGACTTACTCCCCCCAGTCCCCGTGGGAGGGGCTACAAGTTACAAACTTTGACCAGTGCTTACATATAGTAATGCTTATTAGGAAGTGTACAGACGTTTTCAGGGGGATTTTTTGGCTGGGGGGAGGGGTTGAAAAGAGGGGGATATGCTGTGGGAACTTTCCATCGAGGAATTGGTCATGGGGGAAGAAAATTTCAATGAAGGGAGCGCAGGATTTTCTAGCATTATAAAAAAAAACAATAAAACATAAATATGAAAAGTTTTTCAACTGGAAGTAAGGAGCAGCATTAAAACTTAAAACGAACAGAAATTATTACGCATATGAGGGGCTCACCTCCTCCTAATACCTCGCTCTTTACGCTAAAGTATTTTTTCGTCCCAATTCATTCTTAATGAATTGGGACAAAATTTAATCTTTAGTGTAAAGAGCGAGGTACTGACGAGGGGGCAAACTCTCTTATATATGTAATAAAAACATGAGATTACAAAAGTTCGTTACGTAAGCTAATTTATAAGTTACGTTTATCTTTTACTAATAAAAACATTCGTAAAAAATTAGAAGTTCTAGTTGCCTTTTTAAGTAACCAAAAAATCGCAGGGCAACTAGGCTTCCTCCACCGTTCCTTTTTTTCTCAAAATCATTCGATCAAAACTATGAGAAAGCCATTTAGCCAAAAAAAAAATAAAAAAAAAATAAACTTGCAAATTTCGTGTTAATTATTCCTCTGCGGAGAACCAAAATCAAAACATGCATTGATTCAAAAACGTTCAGAAATTAAATAAAAAAAAAGTTTTTTTTTTCAACTGAAAGTAAGGAGCAGCATCAAAACTTAAGACAAACATAAATTATTGCGCATATGAAGGAATTCTCCCTCTCGTCAATACTTCACTCTTTACGCTAAAGTTTTTTTTAGTACTTTCAAAAAACTATTTATTCTAATTAAACGAACTTTGTGCTTCAGGGGCCATTCTTAGAGAATTGGAATAAAATTTGAACTTTAGCGTAAAGAGCGAGGTATTGACGAGAGGGAGAACCCCCGCATATACGTAATAACTTCCGTTCGTTATAAGTTTTAATGTTGTTCGTTACTTCCAGTTGAAAAAAAACTTTTTTTTACTTAATTTCGTAAAGAATAACAACTTAGTAAATTCCAGACTAAAGTAACTTCAATGAGATGGCAATCTATGCCATCTACTTAGTATTCAACAAATAAACAGTGATGCAACGATAAAATTTTCATCAGTAAAAAATATGATCATGTATCCACATGATCTTTATGACGTCTAGCTTACAAAACACATTTTCCTATGAAGCCTAGCTGAGGGGATAGCTTAAGCCTACCGTCTTTATTTCTATCCAAATCCCTCAAGTATCTAGAGGGAATTTGGTCCCTTCCGGAACAACTAATCATAACATCACTCGAGGGCTATTTTCCCGGGCAAGTGTCTACAAAACCGCTTTTTCAAGTGGGAAGGAGATATACCTAAACCGAGAAACATGGTCAGAATAATCCCTTTAGTTTTTGATACATCTCATTTGTGGATAAAAAAGAAGTAATCACTGATTATTATTTAGCCCCGTTTGTTCATTCATACCCAGTAACTGGGTATTTTTATTAATACCCAATTATCGTGCAAAATGTGGTAAAAGTTGGGTGATTTACTACATAAGGCTTAAGAGTACTTATACTGGGAAAGGGGAGTAGAGATAATACTTGCACGAAATGCCTAACGTCCCTGCACTTTAAAAGAAAAAGCAGAAATTAAGCTTAAAACGATGAAAATTCTGATTTTTTACACTAAAAATCCACCACTAGTTTTTTTTACTGAAAGTAAGGAGCGACACTAAGACTTTAAACAAATAGAAACTATTCCGTATACGAAAGGGGATATTCCCTCTCAACACCCTACTCTTTACGCTAAAGTTTTTAACTGTTTTGTGAAGTAGAGTTGTGAGAAAGAGTCGAACTTCAAACAATAATAATAATAAAACAAAAGACAAAATAGAAAGAGTCTACTTTATAAAAAAAACTTCAGTGTAAAGAGCGGGGCGTTGAGGTGGTGGCATCCCCTTTTGTATAAACGAACAATTTCTGTTCATTTTAAGTCTTAATGTCGTTCCTTACTTTCAGTTAAAAAAAACATGTTTTTTTTATTTAATCTCGGAACGTTTCTGAACTAACGTAGGTTTTGAATTTGGCTCAGTATGCATGAATAATTAAAACGAAATTTGCACATTAATTTTACTGTTTTTAAACTAATAATAACCTTATAATAACCTAAATTTAATTTGTGTTTCGGTTGTTTAAGAGTGACTCCAGAATCACAAAGGCTATTTAGTTAAAATAATAGCCTCTTTTAAAAGTTAAAAAATAAACTTTAGCGTAAGAGCGAGCTACTGAGGAGAGGCAACCCATCTCATATACGTAATATTTTCTGTTCGTTTTAAGTTTTAATGTTGCTTATTATTTTCAGTTGAAAAGAACCTGTTTTTTTTATTTAATTGCTGATTGTTTTTAAATAATGTTGGGAAATACCGCTCCCCCTCCATGGAAAATTCCATTCTCCACGAGAAATTTCTCTACGGAAAGATTCTTCCAAGTAACTTAAATTAGCGATATTTTTTGAACTGATTTTGTAAGGCATAGTAACAAAACGGCCAAAGAGGTCGAAACTATTTTTATGAAAATGAGAGTCACAAGTTGGGCCATTCTCAAATGACTGAAATGAATGAAAGAAAAGATCTTTAAAGGATATACATAATAATTTATGTTCGTTTTAGGTTTTAATGTTATTCTTTACTTTCAGTTGCAAAAAACTTGTTTTTTTTTATTATTTAATAACAATCACAAGTCGAACAAATACAATATCTTTGGTTAATTATCACATAAAAATCATAGATATAAAGCTGCTTAAGATAAAATTAAATGCTAAGATTGACCGGAAAATAACACAAACCAATTATTGCTTATATCGGCCATTATTTTACAAAACTCAAACTTTAGCGTGAAGAGCGAGGTATTGACGAGGGGGCGAACTTCCTCATATACGTAATATGAGGGAATTCACCCCTCGTCAATGCCTCGCTCTTTACGCTTAAGTTCGAATTTTAATCCAAATCTTTAAGAATGACCCCTGAATCACAAATGCCGTTTAATTAGAATAAATAGCTCTTTTGAAATTACTAAAAACACTTTAGCGTAAAGACCGATGTATTGACGAGGGGACGAACCCTCTCACACGCGCAATAATTTCTGTTCGTTTTAAGTTTTAAAGTTGCTCCTTACTTTCAGTTGAAAAACTCGTTTTTTTTAAATTTAATTTCTGATCGTTTTCTAAATACTACTGGGATATCCAGCGTCACTGTCATACAAATTATCTTCAAATATGGAAAAATCCTCCAAGGACAGATAATTTCACGTAGCCCAATCCCCCGCCCACTCCCCACCAGAAAATCCTCCCATGAAAACGTCTTAATACTTACCAAGAACAAATACTATATGTAAACAATGGTCAAAGTTCATAACTTGAAGCCCTTCCCCCGGGGACTATGGGGGATTAATTCGTCCTCAAAGACATAGTTATTAGATATTCCGACTATACTGAACAAAATGACTATCTCAAAATTTTGATCCGGTGACTTTGGGAAAAAATAAGCGTGGGAGGGGGCCTAGTTACCCTCCAATTTTTCACATAAAAAGGGTACTAGACCTTTTTATTTCCGTTCGAATGATCCCTCTCACAAAATTCTAGGACCACTGGGTCGATACGATCACCTCCGGGGTAAAAAAGTAAATAAAAAATAAACACACAACCGTGATCTTTCTTCTGGTAAAAAAAAAATAATAATAAATTCCAAATTTGTGCAGATAGGAGCTTGAAACCTCTATAGTAGGGTTCTCTGATACGCTGAATCTGATGATCTAATTTTCATGAAGATTCTACGACTTTTAGGTAGTGTTTCCCCCTTTTTTTTCGAGAATAAGGGAAATTTTCTCAGGCTCGTAGGTTCTCATGGGTAAGAAATGGGTAAACTTGATGAAACGTTTCAGCATCATATCATAATCAATATATTTAGCATCAACATAAAAATCCGATTCTTTTGATGTATCTTTTGGTATCAAAAGTCCGTTTTTTAGAGTTTCGGTTACTTTTGGGCCGGGTTGCTCCTTATTTAAAGTTCGTTACCACGAACTGTTTGATCAACTGATTTCAAATTTTAGATGTAACTTTTTATAGGAAAGAAGAAAATGGAGACAAGATCACAGCTGCAACACAAACCAATAAAAGATACTTTATTATTTTCCGAAACAACACGAAAATACAAATAATTTTAGTTCTTCAAATGAGAGTATTCAAACCCCAAAATGATCCCTTGTATGCACTAAGTGTACATAGGAACAAATAAATGTCCTAATGGGGATAAGTCCATTAATTAAATGTATGCACTAAGCGTACATAGGAACAAATAAACGTTCAAATAGGGATAAGTCCATTTATCAAACAGTTCGTGGTAGCGAACTGTAGTAAGGAGCGACCCGGCTCAATAGTAACAGAAACTCTAAGAAATGGAATTTTGATACCAATACCTACATCAAAAGAATCGCATTTTAATGCTGATTTTAAATATATAAGTTTCATCAAGTGTAGTCTTACCGATCAAAAGTTACGAGCCTGAGAAAATTTGCGTTATTTTAGAAAATAGGGGGAAACGCCCCCTAGAAGTCATAGAATCTTAACGAAAATCACACCATCAGATTCAGCGTATCAGAGAACCCTACTGTAGAAGCTTCAAGCTCCTATCTACAAAAATGTGGAATTTTGTATTTTTTGCCAGAAGGCAGATCACGGATGCGTGTTTATTTGTTTTTTTATTTGTTTTTTTTTTTTTCTTTTTCCCAGGGGTGATCGTATCGACCCAGTTGTCCTAGAATGTTGCAAGAGGGCTCATTCTAACGGAAATGAAAAGTTCTAGTGCCCTTTTTAAGTGACCAAAAAAATTGGAGGGCACCTAGGCCCCCTCCCACGCTAATTATTTTACCAAAGTCAACGGATCAAAATTCTGAGATAGCCATTTTATTCAGCGTAGTCGAAAAACCTCATAACTATGTCTTTAGGGACGACTTACTCCCCCACAGTCCCCATGGGAGGGGCAACAAGTTACAAACTTTGACCAATGCTTACATATAGTAATGGTTATTGGGAAGTGTACAGGCGTTTTCAGGAGGATTTTTTTGGTTGGGGGAGGGGTTGAGAAGAGGGGGATATGCTGGGGGAACTTTCCATCGATAATTTGTCATGGGGGATGAAAATCTCCATGAAGGGAGCGCAGGATTTACTAGCATTATTTAAAAACACAATGAAAAAATAAATATAAAAAAGTACTTTCAGCTGGAAGTAAGGAACAGCATTGAAACTTAAAACAAACAGAAATTATTACCCATTTGAGGGGCTCACCTCCTCCTAATACCTCGCTCTTTACGTTAAAGTATTTTTAGTAATTTCAACTATTTATTCTACGGCTTTTGTGATTCTGGAGTCATTCTTAATGAATTGGGACAAAATTTAAGCTTTAGCGTAAAGAGCGAGGATCTGAAAAGGGGGCGAACCCCCTCATATATGTAATAAAAATATGAGAATACAAAATTTCTTTACGTAAGCTAATTTATAAGTTACGTAAATCTCTTACTAATAAAAATATTCGTAAAAAATTAAAAGTTCTAGTTGCCTTTTTAATTAACCAAAAAAAATCGGAGGGCAACTAGGCTTCCTCCCCCGCTCTTTTTTCCTCAAAATCATTCGATCAAAATTATGAGAAAGCCATTTAGCCAAAAAAAAAATAAAAAAAAAATGCAAATTTCGTTTTAATTATTCCTCTGCGGAGAGCCAAAATCAAAACATGCATTGATTCAAAAACGTTCAGAAATTAAATAAAAAAAACAAGTTTTTTTAACTGAAAGTAAGGAGCGACATTAAAACTTAAAACGAACAGAAATTACTTCGTATATGAAAGAGGCTGCTTCCTCATCAACGCCCCGCTCTTTACGCTAAAGTTTTTTACTGTTTTAAAAAGAAGAATTGATAGACAGAGTCAAACTTTAGCGTAAAGAGCGGGGCGTTGATGAGGAAGCAGCCTCTTTCATATACGAAGTAATTTCTGTTCGTTTTAAGTTTTAATGTCGCTCCTTACTTTCAGTTAAAAAAACTTGTTTTTTTTTATTTAATTACACAGTAGAAACAGGTACCAAAGTCTGGATATTTTGACCACATATAAAGCGATCGTCATCAGCAGAAATACTGAAGCATTAAAATTAGAACTAGCAGAACAAAAAAATTACTTCCAGTTCATTCACTAGATTTGTCTGAGAGAGTTCAATAACTGGGTTCATCCAAAGTCTTGATTTGTAAATTTCTCCTTTAATATTGCCTAAATTTAAGTTGAATTCCTAATGAAGGTGGCAAAATCTTCTTCTTCTTCTAATCAAATAGTTTAGGGTAACGAGCTATAGTAAGGAGCGACAAGGCTCAATAGTAACCGAAACTCTAAAAAACGGAATTTTGATACCAATAATTACATCAAAAGAATCAAATTTTAATGCTGATTTAAAATATATAAGTTTCATCAAGTTTAGTCTTACCCATCAAAAGTTACGAGCCTGAGAAAATGTGCGGAAAATAGGGGGAAACACCCCCAAAAGAAAATACAATCTAAACGAAAATCACACCATCAGATTCAGCATATCAGAGAACCCTGTTGTAGAAGTTTCAAGCTCCTATCTACAAAGATGTGGAATTTCGCATTTTTTTAAACTTTGTTTTATTTAATTGCAAAAGAAGCGTTTCTGAATTTATTGTTATATACTTGATCGGTCACATTTCCCCGTATACATACAGACATTTTCCTGGGAGGATAATAAAGAAAGGGAGAGTGTTATCAGATAGAATACGTGTTAGAAACAATAAAATTTTCCTTGGGAAGGTATTCCAAAAGCTCCCCCGAGGATCTTCGTCCCGTTGAATCGTCCTATAGCTGACCTGACATCAACAAAAAATCCTATTTTTTAGCAGGATTTGTGACTTAAAGAAGTGATAAAGAGGAACTCTATTTACGAAAAAATTCACAAAACGGAGAGTGAAAAATGGGAAAGCAGAATAGAATCAATAAGGGAGACAAGATGAATATAGCTCAGAACTAGCTTCTGAGACATATTTCCTATATACAGTGTCAAAAGGTCGCTAAATGATAAAAGAGAAAAGAGAATTTCTGTATTCTGATACAGAAATTCTATAATTCGCCAGTCTGATAGTGTGAAGATTAGTTCCTTTATTTGATATTCAGTTGCATATTGAGATTAAAAAAAAAAGGTAAGTAAGACGGCACTAGACCCTTAAGGTCCAAACCGGCGGTGCTGATCTCCGTTTCATGGCCCTTCAGCCAGGAAGTGCAATGGGGGGTTGGGGACCAACCATCCTGTGCTTCCACACACCCTTCCTGCTTATCTTCCCTAGATTTCTCCAGGTACCCCTTTAGAGCTGGGTCGACTCTGACTGAGCTTACAGAGTCACGCCACTAACTCCCGTCCCAAACTAACTACCTGGTCACAACTGGGATTGAACCCGTGCCCCTTGGACACAGAATTCCCACGCCAGCGCGCCAACCACTCAGCCAGGACGACATAATATATTCAGATTCAAGAAGTATTTCTGACTAATTTATAAACAAATTTCTATCAACGAAAAAGAAAGACAATCAGAGCTGATATGGGGCAGAACTGACTAATAAACGTTTAGTGAAACACACAATCATGAGAGCAGGGGTACAAGTATTAGCCTATCCTACAAGATCGTAAAAAGGGTCAAATAGCCCAGCTTCATTTTGACGGTTGATAGCTGATAGTTTTCGTTTTTACATTTAAGGGTATAAAGCTCAGATTTAATATATGGAAGCATTTGTTACTTATTTATAATCTTTTATGTGCCAATTAAATCTGTTTTATTTCCCAATTTTAAATTAACCTGATTTTCGTCTAAAGAAACGCCACAGCATTAGGGCTGTGGTGTCGCTTATAAATTATAACCGACTCCAACTACAATTCTGACTTCTGAAATTTTCAATGTATCGACTCCAACTCTAAATTTATCTCTAGGCAGCAAAAGTTTACTAAAACTCTGACTCCATGACTCCGAATTAACAGCCCTTTTTAAAGCTTCATTTAGCTAGATTTCACAAGTTATAACCGACTCCAGCTACAATTCTGACTCCAGAAAATTTCAACGTATCGACTCCAACTCCAGTTTTGACTCTATGCAGCAAGAGTTTACTAAAACTCTGACTCCATGATTCCGAATCAACAGCCCTTTTTAAACCTTCGTTTAACTAGATTTGATAGTTAAAGTTTTACTATAAATAAGTTTAAAACTACAAGTTTACTAAAACTCTGACTCCATGACTCCGTCTCAACAGCTCTTTTTGAGGCTTCATTTATCAGTTATAACCGACTCTAGCTACAATTCCGACTTCAAAAATTTTCAATGTGTCGATTCCAAATCTAACTTCAACTCTATGCAGCAAAAATTTACTAAAACTTTGAATCCATGACTCCGACTTAACAGCACTTCTTAAAGCTTCATTTAACTAGATTTTCTAAGTTATAACCGACTACAAATAAATTTCTGACTCCAGAAATTTTCTATGTATCGACTCCAACTCAATCTATGACTGTATCACTCTGACTCCATGACTCAAACTCAGCAGCTCTTTTTAAAACTTCATTTAGCTAGATTTCTAAGTTATAACCGACGTCAACTACAATTCCGATTCCAAAAATTTTCAATGTATCCGCTTCAACTCTAACTTTAACTCTATGCAGCAAAAGTTTACTAAAACTCTGACTCCATCACCTAGAATATAAAACTCACCCCAACACCTAGTTGGTGGGGGCGCTTCGCGACCCCCACAAACCCCCCCACGCGCGCAAGTCGTTACGCGCCATTGTAGTTGTGTCCCTGTGTCCCACCTGTGAATATATATATATATATATATATATATATATATATATATATATATATATATATATATATATATATATATATATATATATATATATATATATATATATATATATATATCTATATATATATAAAAATAAGTTGTCTGTCTGTGTGTCTGTCTGTGGATCAGGTGACGTCATGTTTCTGTGTTGACTGACGTCATGAAATTAGTTGTCGTCATTTTTGCTTTGACGGTGACGTCATTCAAGATATTTAAGACATATGTTCACGTAGAAATCTATTAATGTTTAAGTTTACAATGACTGATGAACTTACCATGGCAAAAGCCGATGAAGATGCTCAAAGAGTCTATGCCAAAAAACTTGCTGCTGATAGAGAAAGTCAGAAAAGAAAGCGTGCCGAGGAATCAAAAGAACAGCAAGGAAACAGGCTTGAGGCTAAAGAACGCAAAACCGCGCAGTTAGATGAAGATCCACCTGGACAGCGAGAGTCAAAACATATCAAAACTGAAATTTTTCATGATTGGGTTTGGGATTTTGACTTGGATAAGGTCATCAATGCCTACCAGATTTTAGTTAAAAAAACAAAGGTTCGGCGATATGTATTTCATAGTGAAGCTGAAAAATAAAGAAGAAAAAGAAAACTGAAAAAAGAAAAAATGTAAAAAACTAAAAAATACTAAAAAGAAAAAACACTCAAAGAGAAATTACAGACCGGGACACAAATGACGACCGGGACAGAGGGAATATAAATAACGACCGGGACACTCAAAGAGAAATTACAGACTGGGATACCGGGACACAAATGACGACCGGGACACAGGGAATATAAATGACGACCAGGACACAGGTATTTAAGAATATCGTTCAAAGACAAATTTTTAATTGTAAGAAGACCGTTGAAAGAGAAATTTCTAATTGTAAAATGACTGAAGAACCTACAATGGCAACACCCGAGGAAGCTGCTCAAAACGAATGTATTCAAGCCGAAGTAGCTGAGTTGGTAAAGCGTTATGTTTCAGGTTCTAGGTCCGAGAGGCTCCAGGTTTGAGCCTTGGCTTTAGCATTAATACAAAAGAAGAAAAAAACTAAAAAAGGTAAAAACTACAAAAAAACTAAAAAGAAAATATATATACATTTATATATCTATATATATAAAAATAAGTTGTTTGTCTGTGGATCTGTCAGGTGACGTCATGTTTCTGTGTCGACTGACGTCATGTTTTCGACTGACGAAATTACAGACCGGGACATCGGGACACAAATGACGACCGGGACACCGGCACATAGGGAATATAAATGACGACCGGGATACAAGGAATGTTCGATTAGCAGTCACCATCAACAAAGCACCGGGACACAAATGACGACCGGGACACAGGGAGTATAATGCCAGACCGGGACACAGGGACACAACTACAACAGGGACGCCGGGGGGCTCAGGGGGATATATAAATGACGATGGCGACACAGGGAATCGTCGATTAGCAATCACCATCAACAAAGCTCAAGGGCAATCATTAGAATCATGAGGTATAGATCTGAATACGGATTGTTTTCCCATCGACCATTATATGTTGCATGTTCAAGAGTCGTTAAACCTGACATTCTATTTATATGCACAGACAATGGGACAGCCAAGAGTGTTGTATATTCGCAAGTTTTACGTAGTTAAAAACATATATATATATATATATATATATATATATATATATATATATATATATATATATATATATATATATATATATATATATATATATATATATATATATATATATATATATATATATATATATATATATATATATATATATATATATATATATATATATATATATATATATATATATATATATATATATATATATATATATATATATATATATATATATATATATCTATATATATAAAAATAAGTTGTCTGTCTGTGGATCAGGTGACGTCATGTTTCTGTGTTGACTGACGTCATGAAATTAGTTGTCGTCATTTTTGCTTTGACGGTGACGTCATTCAAGATATTTAAGACATATGTTCACGTAGAAATCTATTAATGTTTAAGTTTACAATGATTGATGAACTTACCATGGCAAAAGCCGATGAAGATGTTCAAAGAGTCTATGCCAAAAAACTTACTGCTGATAGAGAAAGTCAGAAAAGAAAGCGTGCCGAGGAACTACCAGAGCAACGCGAAAGCAGACTTGCTGCTAAAAGAGAAAGTGAAAAAAGAAGGCGTGCCGAGGAATCAAAAGAACAGCAAGGAAACAGGCTTGAGGCTGATAGAGAAAGAAAGAACAGAAAGCGTGCCGAGGAATCAAAAGAACAGCAAGGAAACAGGCTTGAGGCTGATAGAGAAAGAAAGAACAGAAAGCGTGCCGAGGAACTACCAGAGCAACGCGGAAGCAGACTTGCTGCTAAAAGAGAAAGTGAAAAAAGAAGGCGTGCCGAGGAATTACAAGAACAGCAAGAAATCAGGCTTGCTGCTGATAGAGAAAGTAAGAAAAGAAAGCGTGCCGAGGAATCACAAGAACAGCAAGAAATCAGGCTTGCTGCTGATAGAGAAAGTAAGAAAAGAAAGCGTGCCGAGGAATCAGAGCAACCTGAAAGTTATCGCCTGGCATTCAGGTACAACCCAGTCGATGATTATAGCTTGAGTAGATGTGTTCAAATCGGGACAATGTCTAAAATTTTTCCCTATTGCAAGGCCTTGAAATTCAATGGTGAAACAATGGGAATGTGTTGCGCCTCAGGAAAAGTTAAACTTCCTCTATTGGCTGCACCACCAGAGCCATTGAAGACTTTCCTTACTGGAACTACGTCAGAATCTAAGCGTTTTTTGTCAAAAAATCAGAAAATACAACTCATGTTTCCAAATGACGTCGTTTGGAGCCCAAATCGAAAATCCAGATCAATTTATGTCTACTTTCAAAGTAAAAGGGCAAATTTATCATAGAGCAGGGTCCCTTCTACCATTCTCAGGCGAGAATCATAAATTTTTACAATTGTACTTCATCAGTGATAGAAATTCTGAATTGAATGCACGTTGCGAAATTTCTCCCAACGTTAAAAGGACAATCGTTTCCCAATTGCAACATCTTTTCCACGAAAATAATAATTTAGTGCGTCTGTTCAAAACAGCCATCGATTTGATGCCTACTGATACGCATAAAATTGTTATTTCCGCTGACAAAACGCCTCCTGGCCAACATGTGCGTAGATACAATGCTCCAACTATCGATGAAGTGGCAATCGTTATGGTCGGTGATCAGTTTTTACCTCGAGATATTATTCTTCATAAGCGAAACGCTCAGTTGTTAAGAATTTCTGAAACTCATCGATGCTACGATGCCCTACAATATCCTATCATTTTTCGGAATGGAGCCGACGGTTATCACTTTAATATTAAATTGATACATCCAGCCACTAACAAAGAAATGAATAAGAAATGCAGTGCAATGCATAATTATTCCTATAGACTAATGATTCGGCAGGATGAAGAAAATTATATTTTAAAATGCCGTGAATTGTTTCACCAATTCGTCGTTGATATGTATGCTAAAATTGAATCAGAACGTTTGCTATATATCCGCCTGAATCAGACCAAGCTCCGCTCTGAACAATACATTCATTTGCGAGATGCAGTTATAAATGACGGTAATACCACAAACGTTGGAAGATTAACAATTTTACCTTCGTCATATGCTGGCAGTCCCCGTCATATGCATGAATAGGCTCAAGATGCTATTGCGTATGTTCGTCTCTATGGTCGTCCAGATTTATTTATTACATTTACATGTAATCAATCTTGGGACAAGATACTGCAGCTTTTACTTCAAGGACAATCGGCGGTTCATAGGCATGACATTACGGCCCGTGTCTTCCGGCAAAAGTTGAAATCACTGATAAACTACATTGTAAAACTTGAAGTGTTTGGGTCAGTGCGATGCTGGATGTACTCAGTGGAATGGCAAAAACGAGGTTTGCCACACGCACATATACTAATCTGGCTACATAAAAAAATTACTTCGAACGAAATTGATGATGTGATTTCCGCTGAAATACCTGATAAAAATGTCGATAAGGGGTTACATGATATTATTATAAAAAATATGATACATGGACCTTGCGGTGCACTGAACGAAAATTCACCATGCATGGCCAAAGGAAGGTGCACAAAGCAATATCCTCGACTTTTAGTATCAAACACAATTACTGGCAATGATGGTTACCCACAATATAGAAGAAGATCTACTGAAGATGGCGGTAAAACAGCAATAATAAAGAAGCGTAACGGTACCACCATCGAAGTAGATAACCAGTGGGTTGTTCCATATTCCCCATTATTGTCAAAAACATTTAATGCACACATAAACGTTGAATACTGTAACTCCGTAAAGGCAATCAAATACATATGTAAATACGTCAACAAAGGCAGTGACATGGCAGTTTTTGGCTTGCAGCCCGAAATCAAAGATTTCGATGAAATCGTACAATATCAGGCTGGAAGATACATAAGCAGTAATGAAGCTGTTTGGCGAATTCTTTCATTTCCGATACATGAACGTAGTCCAGCTGTTGTTCACTTAGCGGTACATTTACAGAATGGTCAACGTGTTTATTTCACGGAAACCAACGTGCAACAAAGAGTCCTGAATCCACCGGATACAACATTAACAGCTTTTTTTTCGCTTTGCAAAAATGATTCTTTTGCAAAAAAACTGCTGTATACTGAAGTGCCCTCGTATTACACGTGGAATACTAAAAATAAAGTATTTGAACGTCGAAAACATGGTAAGTCAGTCGACGGCCAACCTACCATCTTCAAAGATACCACGATAGGAAGACTCTACACCGTTCACCCCAATCAACATGAATGCTTCTTTCTACGCCTGCTTTTGGTGAATGTACCCGGCCCGACATCCTTTGAGTATTTGAGGACTGTAAATGGTACTATACATGACACTTACCGTAGTGCATGCCAAGCTCTGAATTTATTGGAGAATGACCAACACTGGGATAACTGCATCAATGACGCGTGCGAAACGTCAACCCCAAGTCAAATTCGTGCATTGTTTGGCATCATTTTAACAACTTGCTCTCCATCAGCTCCTACAGAGTTATGGGAAAAATATAAGTCAAAAATGTCCGAAGATATACTCCATCGAAAACAGTTAGAGACGTCAGATATGACTTTTGATTTTACATCAGAAATTTATAACTACACTTTAGTTGTTATAGAAGATTTGTGCGTACGTATGGCAAACAAACCTCTTCAGGATTTGGGAATGCCTTCACCTAACCGTATCGCTGCTGTTTCGACATGTGTAGAATTGGATCGTGAACAAAGTTACAGTACGAGTGATCTATTGTCGTATGTACAAAATAACATTTCCAAGTTAACGTCGGAACAAAAAGACATTTATGATACGATAATGCATTGTGTCGATAACAACGTTGGAGAAATTTTCTTTTTGGATGCGCCAGGAGGTACTGGTAAAACGTTTGTGATAAAACTGATTCTGGCATCAATTCGATCAAAAAATGATATAGCGTTGGCAATTGCGTCGTCCGGAATAGCCGCAACATTGCTGCCTGGTGGAAGAACTGCTCATTCCGCTTTGAAATTGCCTCTGAACTTGCATTCTACAGAAACTCCCACGTGCAATATTTCCAAATCATCTGGGATGGGTAAAGTATTGCAGCAATGCAAACTTATTATTTGGGATGAGTGCACAATGGCACACAAAAATCGCTCGAGGCTCTGGATCAATGCTTGAAAGATTTGCGAGGGAAGTCGAAACCCTTTGGCAGCACATTAATATTGCTTGCGGGAGATTTCAGGCAAACATTACCTATAATACCTAGATCAACTCCTGCAGACGAAATGAATGCTTGCCTGAAAAATTCTAATTTATGGGCACACGTAAAAACATTAAAATTAACTACAAATATGCGTGTCCGATTGCAAAACGATGACTCTGGTCAAACATTTTCAGATCAATTGCTGGCAATGGGAAACGGAAAGCTCCCAGTAGACTCAATTTCAGGACGTATACAACTACCTGCTGATTTCTGTAATTTAGTGACGTCCAAAAATGAATTGATTGAAAAAGTATTTCCGAATATTCTAAAAAATTATAAAAATAATAAATGGCTAAGTGAAAGAGCGATTCTCGCACCCAAAAATATAGACGTCCACGAAATCAACAATATTGTTTTGACCAAGATTCGAGACCAGGCAGTCCTTTACAAGTCAGTCGACACAGTTTTGGAACCAAATGAAGCGGTTAATTATTCATCTGAATTTTTAAATTCCATAGATCTTTCAGGGTTTCCACCACACGTGCTACAAATAAAAATAGGCGTACCAATAATACTTTTAAGAAATATAAACCCACCAAAGCTTTGCAATGGCACTCGACTTGCCGTAAAAAAAACAATGGAAAACCTAATAGAGGCCACAATCTTGACAGGGCCTTTTGAGGGTGAGGCTGTTCTTATTCCTCGCATTCCCATGATTCCAACGGATCTGCCTTTTCAATTTAAAAGATTGCAATTCCCAATTCGATTAGCATTTGCAATCACCATTAACAAAGCTCAAGGTCAATCATTAGAAAAATGTGGTATAGATCTTAATACTGATTGTTTTTCCCATGGACAATTGTACGTTGCATGTTCGAGGGTCGGTAAACCTGACAATCTATTTATATGCAGCGACAATTGGACAGCGAAGAATGTTGTATATTCGCAAGTTTTACGCAGTTAATTTGTATTTTGGAACCAAATGAAGCGGTTAATTATCCATCTGAATTTTTAAATTCCATAGATCCTTCAGGGTTTCCACCACACGTGCTACAACTAAAAATAGGCGTACCAATAATACTTTTAAGAAATATCAACCCACCAAAGCTTTGCAATGGCACGCGACTTGCCGTAAAAAAAAACAATGGAAAACCTAATAGAGGCCACAATCTTGACAGGGCCTTATGAGGGTGAGGCTGTTCCTCGCATTCCCATGATTCCAACGGATCTGCTTTTTCAATTTAGAAGATTGCAATTCCAAATTCGATTAGCATTTGCAACCACCATCAACAAAGCTCAAGGGCAATCACTAGAAAAATGCGGTATAGATCTTAATACAGATTGCTTTACCAATGTACAATTGTATGTTGAATCTTTGAGGGTCGGTAAACCTTACAATCTATTTATACGCACAGACAATGGGACAGCGAAGACTGTTGTATAAAAGCGAAGACTGTTGAATAAAAGATTGCAATTCCCAATTCGATTAGCATTTGCAATCACCATTAACAAAGCTCAAGGTCAATCATTAGAAAAATGTGGTATAGATCTTAATACTGATTGTTTTTCCCATGGACAATTGTACGTTGCATGTTCGAGGGTCGGTAAACCTGACAATCTATTTATTTGCAGCGACAATTGGACAGCGAAGAATGTTGTATATTCGCAAGTTTTACGCAGTCAATTTGTATTGTATCTATCTATCTATCTATATAAAACCGAGTTGTGTGTATGCATGTTTGTTTGTTTGTAAAAAGGGCGTTTGCATATGACGTCATTATTAGTACATACTGCTTTGTATATGCACAGACAATGGTAAAGCCAAGAATGTTGTATATTCGCAATTTTTACGTAGTTTCGCGCCACCTCAACACCTAGTTGGTGGGGGCGCTTTGCAACCCCCCAAGCCCCCCCCGCGCGCGTAAGTCGTTACGCGCCATATTAGTCACGCGCCATTGTAGTTGGGGTCCCTATGTCCCACCTGTGAATATAGATATATATATATATATATATATATATATATATATATATATATATATATATATATATATATATATATATATATATATATATATATATATATACTAGCTGTTGGGGTGGCTCTTCGCGCCACCCCAACACCTAGTTGGTGGGGCGCTTCGCGCCCCCCAAGCCCCCCCGCGCCCGTAAGTCGTCACGCGCCATATTAGCTACGCGCCATTGTAGTTGTGTCCCTGTGTCCCACCTGTGAATATAGATAGATTTATATATGTGTTTCAAACTACGTAAAAATTGCGAATATACAACATTCTTGGCTTTCCCATTGTCTGTCCATATACAAAGCCGTATGTACTAATAATGACGTCATATGCAAACGCTCTTTTTACAAACAAACAAACATGCATACACACAACTCGTTTTTATATAGATAGATAGATAGATAGATACAATACAAATTAACTACGTAAAACTTGTGAATATACAACAGTCTTCGCTGTCCCATTGTCTGTGCGTATAAATAGATTGTAAGGTTTACCGACCCTCAAAGATTCAACATACAATTGTACATTGGTAAAGCAATCTGTATTAAGATCTATACCGCATTTTTCTAGTGATTGCCCTTGAGCTTTGTTGATGGTGGTTGCAAATGCTAATCGAATTTGGAATTGCAATCTTCTAAATTGAAAAAGCAGATCCGTTGGAATCATGGGAATGCGAGGAACAGCCTCACCCTCATAAGGCCCTGTCAAGATTGTGGCCTCTATTAGGTTTTCCATTGTTTTTTTTTACGGCAAGTCGCGTGCCATTGCAAAGCTTTGGTGGGTTGATATTTCTTAAAAGTATTATTGGTACGCCTATTTTTAGTTGTAGCACGTGTGGTGGAAACCCTGAAGGATCTATGGAATTTAAAAATTCAGATGGATAATTAACCGCTTCATTTGGTTCCAAAATACAAATTAACTGCGTAAAACTTGCGAATATACAACATTCTTCGCTGTCCAATTGTCGCTGCATATAAATAGATTGTCAGGTTTACCGACCCTCGAACATGCAACGTACAATTGTCCATGGGAAAAACAATCAGTATTAAGATCTATACCACATTTTTCTAATGATTGACCTTGAGCTTTGTTAATGGTGATTGCAAATGCTAATCGAATTGGGAATTGCAATCTTTTAAATTGAAAAGGCAGATCCGTTGGAATCATGGGAATGCGAGGAATAAGAACAGCCTCACCCTCAAAAGGCCCTGTCAAGATTGTGGCCTCTATTAGGTTTTCCATTGTTTTTTTTACGGCAAGTCGAGTGCCATTGCAAAGCTTTGGTGGGTTTATATTTCTTAAAAGTATTATTGGTACGCCTATTTTTATTTGTAGCACGTGTGGTGGAAACCCTGAAAGATCTATGGAATTTAAAAATTCAGATGAATAATTAACCGCTTCATTTGGTTCCAAAACTGTGTCGACTGACTTGTAAAGGACTGCCTGGTCTCGAATCTTGGTCAAAACAATATTGTTGATTTCGTGGACGTCTATATTTTTGGGTGCGAGAATCGCTCTTTCACTTAGCCATTTATTATTTTTATAATTTTTTAGAATATTCGGAAATACTTTTTCAATCAATTCATTTTTGGACGTCACTAAATTACAGAAATCAGCAGGTAGTTGTATACGTCCTGAAATTGAGTCTACTGGGAGCTTTCCGTTTCCCATTGCCAGCAATTGATCTGAAAATGTTTGACCAGAGTCATCGTTTTGCAATCGGACACGCATATTTGTAGTTAATTTTAATGTTTTTACGTGTGCCCATAAATTAGAATTTTTCAGGCAAGCATTCATTTCGTCTGCAGGAGTTGATCTAGGTATTATAGGTAATGTTTGCCTGAAATCTCCCGCAAGCAATATTAATGTGCTGCCAAAGGGTTTCGACTTCCCTCGCAAATCTTTCAAGCATTGATCCAGAGCCTCGAGCGATTTTTGTGTGCCATTGTGCACTCATCCCAAATAATAAGTTTGCATTGCTGCAATACTTTACCCATCCCAGATGATTTGGAAATATTGCACGTGGGAGTTTCTGTAGAATGCAAGTTCAGAGGCAATTTCAAAGCGGAATGAGCAGTTCTTCCACCAGGCAGCAATGTTGCGGCTATTCCGGACGACGCAATTGCCAACGCTATATCATTTTTTGATCGAATTGATGCCAGAATCAGTTTTATCACAAACGTTTTACCAGTACCTCCTGGCGCATCCAAAAAGAAAATTTCTCCAACGTTGTTATCGACACAATGCATTATCGTATCATAAATGTCTTTTTGTTCCGACGTTAACTTGGAAATGTTATTTTGTACATACGACAATAGATCACTCGTACTGTAACTTTGTTCACGATCCAATTCTACACATGTCGAAACAGCAGCGATACGGTTAGGTGAAGGCATTCCCAAATCCTGAAGAGGTTTGTTTGCCATACGTACGCACAAATCTTCTATAACAACTAAAGTGTAGTTATAAATTTCTGATGTAAAATCAAAAGTCATATCTGACGTCTCTAACTGTTTTCGATGGAGTATATCTTCGGACATTTTTGACTTATATTTTTCCCATAACTCTGTAGGAGCTGATGGAGAGCAAGTTGTTAAAATGATGCCAAACAATGCACGAATTTGACTTGGGGTTGACGTTTCGCACGCGTCATTGATGCAGTTATCCCAGTGTTGGTCATTCTCCAATAAATTCAGAGCTTGGCATGCACTACGGTAAGTGTCATGTATAGTACCATTTACAGTCCTCAAATACTCAAAGGATGTCGGGCCGGGTACATTCACCAAAAGCAGGCGTAGAAAGAAGCATTCATGTTGATTGGGGTGAACGGTGTAGAGTCTTCCTATCGTGGTATCTTTGAAGATGGTAGGTTGGCCGTCGACTGACTTACCATGTTTTCGACGTTCAAATACTTTATTTTTAGTATTCCACGTGTAATACGAGGGCACTTCAGTATACAGCAGTTTTTTTGCAAAAGAATCATTTTTGCAAAGCGAAAAAAAAGCTGTTAATGTTGTATCCGGTGGATTCAGGACTCTTTGTTGCACGTTGGTTTCCGTGAAATAAACACGTTGACCATTCTGTAAATGTACCGCTAAGTGAACAACAGCTGGACTACGTTCATGTATCGGAAATGAAAGAATTCGCCAAACAGCTTCATTACTGCTTATGTATCTTCCAGCCTGATATTGTACGATTTCATCGAAATCTTTGATTTCGGGCTGCAAGCCAAAAACTGCCATGTCACTGCCTTTGTTGACGTATTTACATATGTATTTGATTGCCTTTACGGAGTTACAGTATTCAACGTTTATGTGTGCATTAAATGTTTTTGACAATAATGGGGAATATGGAACAACCCACTGGTTATCTACTTCGATGGTGGTACCGTTACGCTTCTTTATTATTGCTGTTTTACCGCCATCTTCAGTAGATCTTCTTCTATATTGTGGGTAACCATCATTGCCAGTAATTGTGTTTGATACTAAAAGTCGAGGATATTGCTTTGTGCACCTTCCTTTGGCCATGCATGGTGAATTTTCGTTCAGTGCACCGCAAGGTCCATGTATCATATTTTTTATAATAATATCATGTAACCCCTTATCGACATTTTTATCAGGTATTTCAGCGGAAATCACATCATCAATTTCGTTCGAAGTAATTTTTTTATGTAGCCAGATTAGTATATGTGCGTGTGGCAAACCTCGTTTTTGCCATTCCACTGAGTACATCCAGCATCGCACTGACCCAAACACTTCAAGTTTTACAATGTAGTTTATCAGTGATTTCAACTTTTGCCGGAAGACACGGGCCGTAATGTCATGCCTATGAACCGCCGATTGTCCTTGAAGTAAAAGCTGCAGTATCTTGTCCCAAGATTGATTACATGTAAATGTAATAAATAAATCTGGACGACCATAGAGACGAACATACGCAATAGCATCTTGAGCATATTCATGCATATGACGGGGACTGCCAGCATATGACGAAGGTAAAATTGTTAATCTTCCAACGTTTGTGGTATTACCGTCATTTATAACTGCATCTCGCAAATGAATGTATTGTTCAGAGCGGAGCTTGGTCTGATTCAGGCGGATATATAGCAAACGTTCTGATTCAATTTTAGCATACATATCAACGACGAATTGGTGAAACAATTCACGGCATTTTAAAATATAATTTTCTCCATCCTGCCGAATCATTAGTCTATAGGAATAATAATGCATTGCACTGCATTTCTTATTCATTTCTTTGTTAGTGGCTGGATTCATCAATTTAATATTAAAGTGATAGCCGTCGGCTCCATCCCAAAAAATGATAGGATATTGTAGGGCATCGTAGCATCGATGAGTTTCAGCAATTCTTAACAACTGAGCGTTTCGCTTATGAAGAATAATATCTCGAGGTAAAAACTGATCACCGACCATAACGATTGCCACTTCGTCGATAGTTGGAGCATTGTATCTACGCACATGTTGGCCAGGAGGCGTTTTGTCAGCGGAAATGACAATTTTATGCGTATCAGTAGGCATCAAATCGATGGCTGTTTTGAACAGACGCACTAAATTATTATTTTCGTGGAAAAGATGTTGCAATTGGGAAACGATTGTCCTTTTAACGTTGGGAGAAATTTCGCAACGTGCATTCAATTCAGAATTTCTATCACTGATGAAGTACAATTGTAAAAATTTATGATTCTCGCCTGAGAATGGTAGAAGGGACCCTGCTCTATGATAAATTTGCCCTTTTACTTTGAAAGTAGACATAAATTGATCTGGATTTTCGATTTGGGCTCCAAACGACGTCATTTGGAAACATGAGTTGTATTTTCTGATTTTTGACAAAAAACGCTTAGATTCTGACGTAGTTCCAGTAAGGAAAGTCTTCAATGGCTCTGGTGTTGCAGCCAATAGAGGAAGTTTAACTTTTCCTGAGGCGCAACACATTCCCATTGTTTCACCATTGAATTTCAAGGCCTTGCAATAGGGAAAATTTTTAGACATTGTCCCGATTTGAACACATCTACTCAAGCTATAATCATCGACTGGGTTGTACCTGAATGCCAGGCGATAACTTTCAGGTTGCTCTGATTCCTCGGCACGCTTTCTTTTCTTACTTTCTCTATCAGCAGCAAGCCTGATTTCTTGCTGTTCTTGTGATTCCTCGGCACGCTTTCTTTTCTTACTTTCTCTATCAGCAGCAAGCCTGATTTCTTGCTGTTCTTGTAATTCCTCGGCACGCCTTCTTTTTTCACTTTCTCTTTTAGCAGCAAGTCTGCTTCCGCGTTGCTCTGGTAGTTCCTCGGCACGCTTTCTGTTCTTTCTTTCTCTATCAGCCTCAAGCCTGTTTCCTTGCTGTTCTTTTGATTCCTCGGCACGCTTTCTGTTCTTTCTTTCTCTATCAGCCTCAAGCCTGTTTCCTTGCTGTTCTTTTGATTCCTCGGCACGCCTTCTTTTTTCACTTTCTCTTTTAGCAGCAAGTCTGCTTTCGCGTTGCTCTGGTAGTTCCTCGGCACGCTTTCTTTTCTGACTTTCTCTATCAGCAGTAAGTTTTTTGGCATAGACTCTTTGAGCATCTTCATCGGCTTTTGCCATGGTAAGTTCATCAGTCATTGTAAACTTAAACATTAATAGATTTCTACGTGAACATATGTCTTAAATATCTTGAATGACGTCACCGTCAAAGCAAAAATGCGAACAACTAATTTCATGACGTCAGTCGACACAGAAACATGACGTCACCTGATCCACAGACAGACACACAGACAGACAACTTATTTTTTAATATATCTATATATATATATATATATATATATATATATATATATATATATAGATATATATATATATATATATATATATATATATATATATATATATATATATATATATATATATATATATATATACTAGCTGTTGGGGTGGCGCTTCGCGCCACCCCAGCAAAAAGTTGGTGGGGGCGCTTCGCGCCCCCCCCAAGCTCCCCCGCGCGCGTAAGTCGTTACGCGCCATAATAGTTACGCGCCATTGTAGTTGTGTCCCTATGTCCCACCTGTGAATATAGATATATATATATATATATATATATATATATATATATATATATATATATATATATATATATATATATATATATATGGTTTTAACTACGTAAAACTTGCGAATATACAACATTCTTTGCTGTCCCATTGTCTTTGCATATAAATAGATTGTCAGGTTTACCGACTCTTGAACATGCAACATATAATGGTCCATGGAAAACAATCTGTATTCAGATCTATACCTCATGATTCTAATGATTGCCCTTGAGCTTTGTTGATGGTGATTGCTAATCGACCATTCCCTGTCCCGGTGTCCCGGTCGTCATTTACATCCCCCTGTTTCCCCCGGTGTCCCCGTTGTAGTTGTGTCCCTGTGTCCCGGTCGTCATTTATATTCCCTGTGTCCCGGTCGTCATTTGTATCCCGGTGTCCCGGTCTGTATATACATTCGTTTTTTAGTTTTGTTTTTCTCCTTTAATTTTTTTCCTTTTTTTTTCTTTTTTAGCTTATTTAGATTTTTAGATTTTTTAGTTTTTTTATTAGTTTTTAGTTTTTTTTTCTTTTTAGTTTTTTTGTCCCGGTTGTCATTTATATCCCCCTGTTTCCCCCCGGTGTCCCCCGTTGTAGTTGTGTCCCTGTGTCCCGGTCGTCATTTATATTCCCTGTGTCCCGGTCGTTCATTTGTATCCCGGTGTACCGGTCTGTATATACATTCGTTTTTTAGTTTTGTTTTTCTCCTTTATTTTTTTCCTTTTTTTTTCTTTTTTAGTTTATTTAGATTTTTAGTTTTTTTAGTTTTTTTATAGTTTTTAGTTTTTTTTTTCTTTTTAGTTTTTTTGTAGTTTTTTACCTTCTTTTTAGTTTTGTTAATTTTTTTTTTTACTTATGTCCTGGTCGTCAATTTATACTCCCTGTGTCCCGGTGCTTTGTTGATTGCTAATCGAACATTCCTTTTGTCCTGGTCGCTTTCTCTTTGAGTGTCGTCATTTATTTTTTTCTTTTTTAGTTCTTTTAGTTTTTACCTTTTTAGTTTTTTTTTGTTTTTTAGATGAAAATTTTTTTTAGTTTTTTCCTTTTTCTTTTTAGTTTTTTATTGGTTTTTACCTTTATGTTAGCTTATTTTTCAGGTTTTTCCTTTTTTTTTATTTTTTTTTTATTTTTTTTAGTTTTTTACCTTTTTTAGTTTTTTAGCTTTTTTACTTTTTTTATTAGTTTTTAGTTTTTTTGTAGTTTTTTCATTTTTTTTTTTAGTTTTTTATTGGTTTTTACCTTTATTTTAGCTTATTTTTCAGTTTTTTTCCTTTTTTTTAGTTTTTTTTTAGTTTTTTAGTTTTTTTAGTTTTTTACCTTTTTTTAGTTTTTTTTAGTTTTTTTAGTTTTTTAGCTTTTTTATTTTTTTTATTAGTTTTTAGTTTTTTTTGTAGTTTTTGCCTTTTTTTTTAGTTTTTTTAGTTTTTTAGCTTTTTTATTAGTTTTAGTTTTTTTTGTAGTTTTTGCCTTTTTTTTAGTTTTTTTAGTTTTTTAGCTTTTTTATTTTTTTTATTAGTTTTTAGTTTTTTTTGTAGTTTTTTGCCTTTTTTTAGTTTTTTCAGTTTTGACGTCACCTGATCCAGTTTTTTCAGGTGACGTCACCTGATCCACGATCCACAGATCCACAGACAACTTATTTTTATATATATAGATAGTTTTTTTTTTACTTATGTCCTGGTCGTCATTTATACTCCCTGTGTCCCGGTGCTTTGTTGATTGCTAATCGAACATTCCTTTTGTCCTGGTCGCTTTCTCTTTGAGTTTCGTCATTTATTTTTTTCTTTTTTAGTTCTTTTAGTTTTTACCTTTTTTAGTTTTTTTTAGTTTTTTAGATGAAAAATTTTTTTTAGTTTTTTCCTTTTTTTCTTTTTAGTTTTTTATTGGTTTTTTTACCTTTATTTTAGCTTATTTTTCAGTTTTTTCCTTTTTTTTATTTTTTTTTTATTTTTTATTTTTTTTAGTTTTTTTACCTTTTTTTAGTTTTTTAGTTTTTTTAGTTTTTTAGCTTTTTTACTTTTTTTATTAGTTTTTAGTTTTTTTTTTGTAGTTTTTGCCTTTTTTTAGTTTTTTTCAGTTTTTTTTAGTTTTTTAATTGGTTTTTACCTTTATTTTAGCTTATTTTTCAGTTTTTTTCCTTTTTTTTTAGTTTTTTTTAGTTTTTAGTTTTTTTAGTTTTTTACCTTTTTTTTAGTTTTTTTTAGTTTTTTTAGTTTTTTAGCTTTTTTATTTTTTTTATTAGTTTTTAGTTT